>NC_069503.1:118419627-118484030 GCF_027579735.1 Bombina bombina
TCCCTCCTCTCTCTCCCCTCCTCCCTCTCTCTCCCCTCCTCCCTCTCTCTCCCCTCCTCCCTCTCTCTCCCCTCCTCCCTCTCTCTCTCCCCTCTCCTCTCTCTCTCCCCCCTCTCTCTCCCTTCCTCCTCTCTCTCTCTCTCCCCTCCTCTCTCTCTCTCCCCTCCTCTCTCTCTCTCCCCTCCTCTCTCTCTCTCCCCTCCTCTCTCTCTCTCCCCTCCTCTCTCTCTCTATCTCTCCCCTCCTCTCCTCTCTATCTCTCCCCTCCTCTCCTCTCTATCTCTCCCCTCCTCTCTATCTCTCCCCTCCTCTCTATCTCTCCCCTCCTCTCTATCTCTCCCCTCCTCTCTATCTCTCCCCTCCTCTCTATCTCTCCCCTCCTCTCTATCTCTCCCCTCCTCTCTATCTCTCCCCTCCTCTCTATCTCTCCCCTCCTCTCTATCTCTCCCCTCCTCTCTATCTCTCCCCCTCCTCTCTATCTCTCCCCTCCTCTCTATCTCTCCCCTCCTCTCTATCTCTCCCCTCCTCTCTATCTCTCCCCTCCTCTCTATCTCTCCCCTCCTCTCTATCTCTCTCCCCACCTCTCTCTCTCCCCCCTTTCTCTTGCGCTCTCTCTACCCCCCTCTCTTTTGCTCTCTCTCCCCCAACCCTCTTTCTCCCCCACCCCACTCTCTCTCTCCCCCCTCTCTCTCTATCCCCCCTCTCTCTCTTGCACTCTCTCTCCCCCCTCTCTTTTGCTCTCTCTCTCTCCCCTCCTCTTTCTATTTCTAGACTTCTCTGCAGACGGGAGATGGTACCCCTTTCAAGCTACAGTTTTATACCCTGCTAAAATATTTACTAAATATGAAACCCTAATATTTGACAATTTTAATGAAGCATCACTATTTCTTTTAACCCCTTCACCCAATACGATATATATCGTACCTCACAATGTATATATATATATATATATATATATATATATATATATATATATATATATACACGTTGTTGCTTCAGGAGGTTCCAGGAATCTTGGCTCTTAAGTTACATATATATGTATATATATGATGCACATTCGAAAGAACTACAAAATAGATTAATTCATAGAGGGTATTAAAAAGGTCCCTTGATCCCAGCCTTTGTAGTGTGGTTCTATCTGGGAGTTCCGGAGGAGGAGCCTGCGTTCAGGTTGTGCAACGCAAGCACCTGTGCCCTGCAGGTAACCTATTGGCGGTGATTCATCGCGCGCCACGGCCCTCTGCAACCGAGGGGAAGACACCTGCATCTGGCTCGAACTGTATACCGAGCCCTGAGGGATTCCCGCAGCGCCTATCACCTGCGCTGTCTTAACACACCTTATCTCAGAAGCCCCACGCAGGACACCGCGTGCAGGAGCTACACTGAGCCCCACCATCTCTAGCGGCAGTCCCTCCTCTCCCACCGAAGCTGCGTGAGAGGGGGTAGATAGCCCAAAGATACCCGTCGACTTAGAGGACATCGAGCAACTCTCTTCACCCCTCCCCCCCCACCGGTGCTGCGCGGGGGGAGAGCAAACCAGAAACAAACACAGCACGGTCTGTTTGCAGTACAGGAGTGTCCCCGTTCGCCCGCTCGCCTTGCGGTTGGGTCCGGCAGGTATCTGTCTCCTTACCAGCTTACTGCCCAGGATACCTCCTCCACTACCACTACACCTTATCAGAATCTGGGGCTTTGGAGGAAAGGGAGCAGAACCGCTACTGTCTCTTGCCCCTTTGGATGAAGAGCCGGCCACCTGTGATCAACGCTCACAAGCACACAAGAGCTAACGGCTATCATTGCAGGTGGTATCCTTGAAGAGGGCAGCTAACACTAAGCTAAAAAGGCAAAAACTGGATGGAACTACAAACAGGCACAAACTGTGGCCCCAGTTACCCGTTCATATTTCTTCAACTTGCAGGTGATCTCAAGGGGGTATTTTTGAAAAACTCCCCTTTAAAATAACTCTGCTTGAGCCAAGGCCTGTTTTTACTGGGTTTCAGTATCCGAAGGTTTGGATTCTTTTGAAAGATTTTTTTCTGCCCCAAAGTTAAAGCTATTCCCCTAAAAAAAGGTGATCTGGGTCTTTGTAGCACTATCTGCAAATTTATGAGGAACATTATTCTGTAAAAATAACTGGACAAGTTTTTTTGGACACGGCCCAGGGAGGGCTAATCCTCTTAAATTTTTATTCCTTAAGACACAATGATAACATGATATAGCTTTGCTAAGATAAGCATGTTCTTAAGCTATTGTTTCTTTGTTTTGTTTTTCTTTGCTTGAATTATTTAATATTGGAGTACAGGCGTTGTGTTCTGATATATTGATTCAGTTAATAGCCCTGAAACACGAACAGTTAAAACTATACTGAAAGTATATAAGTATATAACTCTCCTATTCTCTTTATCTTTGCTCTCATACATGTATTCTGAGGTTGATCATTATGTCTCAAATTGAGGGTGATTATTAATTCACGTTTTTTTCTAAATAACAAACACTCTTATATGTCTTAGAAGGTCAGTGCCATCCTTAGGGTTAAAACTAATATAGGCAAAGCTAATATTATCTTGTGCACACTGTACTCTACCTGAGATATTTTAGCTTAGAAGGTTCCCATTGGGGAAAACCTTAATAGTCCAAAAGGTGCGGTTAATCCCTAGAGGGCTCTGCTGTAGCTTAAACGTAGTAATCTTATAATTTATTTTCTGGGAGAGAATAACCCTGGTCGGCCTAGATCACTCTTTTTCTTCACACCTACTACTAGAACACTTCTTTATTATTTTTTTGGACCCTTCACTTTTTTCTTCACCTCCCTTCCCCCCCCCCCCCTTTTTTTTTTTTTTTCTCTCTCTTCACTTAGACACTTATCCACCTGAATTCACTGCGTTATTATCACCTTAAGTCACAGCACACTTTTTCTCCCTCACAGGAGCGAGGGAGGGAGACGGAGGAAGGGGGGGATTGACCACTTGGTTCTCTCTCTCCCTCTCCCCCGTTCTGCCCCCCCCTCCTCCCCCTTTTTTCTTTTTTTTCCCCCTTCCACTCACTCCTCACTTTAGTCCTTAGCCGCACTTATTTATGGATAGATTTTTAAATCCACTAACCACTCACAAAAGCACTCCACCGGCCATGGCTTCCAGAGCCAAGGATAGGAAGAACAAAGCCCCGTTAGAAACCTCGGTTGAACTGCACCCTGAACCTAGTTCTACCAGAGGGTTCAGTATGGGCACAGACTCGCAAGGGCTAGTGAATAGTATCTTGGAAGCTCTAAACCCAAAATTTGAATCACTTCGGATAGAAATAAAACAAGATCTTAACTTGCTCGCTAATGAGGTTAAACAATTTACGATGAGAATCGAAGAAGCGGAGCAAAGAGTCTCTGACCTCGAAGATCTCACATCAGTTCAAAGCACTAAAATACAGGCAAATACTAGCTCTATCAGGGAATTACAGAACAAGATCGAAGATCTAGAAAATCGATCAAGAAGGAATAATGTCAGGATAATAGGGGTCCCTGAAACTTCAGATTATTTAGATCTTCAGAAATTTGCAGCTGAAACTCTCCCTAAGCTATTAAACTTCCCACAAGAGTTGCTACCCCTGGTAATAGAGAGAGCCCATAGACTAGGGAGAATAAGGGACGTAGAAGGAAACAAAGCTAGGCCCAGACCTATAATTGTACGATATTTGAGCTATCAAGATAAGCTCAGAATCATGCAATTATCACGTAAGAATTTGCCTGTGCTTCTGGACGGGACTAAAATATCAATCTTTCAAGACTTCGCATATGCTACCTCTCTGAAAAGAAGAGAACTCACCCCAATATGCGGCAGACTAATTAAAGAAGGCATTTCTGCTACTGTATTATACCCGGCCAAACTTAAAATAGAATTTCAGGGCCACATATATTTTTATGAGACCGCTGCGGAGGCAGAGAAGTTTCTTATGGAAAAAGTTGTTAAATAGGATAACAGGTTTATTAGTAGTCTAAAAAGTACACTTACTCATATCTCTGATAAACAAAAATGATTGGTTCTGTTTTTTTCTCTTTTTCTGTATTAATTCTTAAGGAGAACTACCTTTCTGGGGACGAGGATGGGGAGGCAATACATTTATTTTTTCTTTTAAGAGGGAGAGGGAGAGATAGGAGGGAAAATTTCCCCCCTTCTCTTTTCTCTTCCTTTTTTTTTTTTTTTTTCTCTCTCTCTTCTTCTCTCTCCTTTAAATCCATCATGTTATTATTTGTTTACATGTTAATTATTTTTTCCTATCCTCAATTCTTCTTTTTAAGCGATGTCTAAAAGAGGTAAATTTATTTTAACGTCCTGGAATGTTGGGGGTATCTCCTCCCCAATAAAGCGCAAGGCTATAGTTTCGCAGCTGAGGAAACATAATACCGATATATCTTTCATACAAGAGACTCATCTCAATGCAGATGAATCGATTAAACTAAAAACCTCGTGGGTGAAAGAGGTATTCTATGTACCTAGCATTGGTAGGAAGCGGGGAGTGGCTATTTTATTGGGGAAGAGACTATCCTACGAAATATTAGCGAAATATCTTGACTCAAATAGTAGAATTTTAATTTTAAAGATCAAGCTGGCAAATTCTGTCTATATACTCTGTAATATCTATGCCCCCAACAACTTTGATTCTAAATTTTGGGACTCGGTCCAAACTAATATTTTACAAATGGGGGAAGGGATTGTCATTTTAGCAGGGGACTTCAATATGGTACCTCGAATACCCATTGACAGGCATAGGGGAAAAAAAAATACCTGTTCGCAATCTAAGAGAGATAAGCTAGAGGCCAGAATGTTTAGAACCCTAGAGAGTAACTTGGCTCTTAAAGATTTATGGCGATTACAACATCCAGATCAAAGAGACTATACGTGCAAGGCCAGAAACGCCAACTCTCTCTCAAGAATAGATTTATTTCTAGTTAGTGATAAAGTTATAAAGATAGGCTCTACTACTAAGATTGCACAAATAACTATTTCAGACCATGCCCCAATCCTATTAGAGATCCCTATCTGTGGTAAAATGCACCCCTCACGGCGGTTTTTTTTCCCAAAATTTTTATCATGCAATTTAAAGTTTAAAAACTGGCTAATGAATAAAATGAATGAATTTTTCTCTTTAAATTTGGGCTCAGTCAATAATCCAATTTCTTTATGGGAAGCGGGTAAAGCCGTAATGAGGGGGGAGATTATTGCATATATGGTCAAACTAAAAAAGAAAACCAATCTTAGACAAAATCAAGCATTCAAAGCCTTGACTAATTCTTATAACAGATATTTATCCCATCCCACCCCTCTGAATTGGAGACAATATTCTAATGCCAAGAGAGAGAGAGAGATACCTTACTGATCCACAATACGGTCCAAGCCGACTTAAGATCTAAAGCAAAGTTCTATCGCCATGGGGACAAGGCCGGTAAATTCTTGGCTAGTCTATATAAGAATGTACAAGGGTATTCTTCAATTGACTCATTGCTAGAATCTGACTCTTTGATCACGGATTCGAAAGAAATATTAGAAATTTTCTCAGATTACTATAAAGGAATTTATTCCTTTAGGGGATCTGATATGGTAGCTTCAAGAGGTTTCTGGGAAGGCCTGGACCACCCAGTTCTTACGGAAGAGGCAGTAAATAAAATTAACACCCCTATATCGGATCAAGAGATCCTTCAAACCATTAAGGAACTTCGATCAGACAAAGCTCCTGGGCCGGACTCATTGCCCAATGAGTTTTATAAGTTACTGGCATCGACTGTTACTCCACACTTAAAAACACTCTTTAATTACTTCTACATAGAAAGGAACCCTATTCCTATATCCTTCTCTGCCTCTACGACCTCACTGATCTTAAAGCAAGGTAAAAATCCTCTAAAAAAGGAGGCTTATCGGCCCATAGCATTATTAAACTCTGATTACAAGCTATTGACCTCGATCCTAGCTAAAAGACTACAGAGTGAGATTGGGCCTCTCATTAATGAGGACCAGGCGGGGTTTCTAAACAAACGCAACTTAACAGCTAAAATCAGAGAACTCTTTCTGATCCTTGACTATTTTAATAACTCTGTGGAAACACCATCTCAAGATCAAGTGGATCTAGCGGTAGTAGCCTTAGACGCAGAGAAGGCGTTTGACTCAGTACATCATCGGCATATTTTGTCTTCCTTGCTATCCTTTGGTTTTAAGGATAACTTTGTACATTTTATTAAAAATCTCTGTGAAAACTCTTCAACCAAGCTCTCTATTAATCAGCTAGAATCTGGTCCAATTAAACTTCAAAGGGGCACCAGACAAGGCTGCCCCTTATCTCCTTTGCTCTTTGACCTAGCCATTGAGCCTCTTGCTCTTAAAATAAGAAAAGATCTCCAAGGTATTAAGATAGGGTCAGTGGAACAAAAAATTGCTCTGTATGCCGATGATGTACTGGTCTACGTCTCAAATACCAGATCCAATATCCCCAAATTACTTTCGATTACAAATTCTTTTGGAGCCTTCACGGGTTATAAAATTAATCTGACCAAATCAGAATTAATGTGGATTAGGAAAAGTGAGACGTCTATGACTGACTTACCTTTCAATGAGGTTAGATCTCACTTCAGATATTTAGGCATTAATGTTTCCCCCAATCCACGAGAGTGGTATGATCTTAATATCTCTCCAGTCCTATTTAAGGTAAAGGAGTATATGAGGAACTGGCAAAATTTCCCCCTCTCATTGACGGGTCGAATTGCTCTTTTCAAGATGGTCCTTCTTCCCAAGATCCTCTTCCCTTTACAAAATGTACCAGTAATCTTGAAAACTAAAGACTGGAAGAGCCTGTGTAAGGCCCTTCGGTACTTCCTATGGAGATGCAAAAGGCCCCGAATTTCGATCTCTAGATTGCATCTACCCAGGAGATACGGTGGCATGGCTTTACCAGACCTCAGTAGTTACAGCTTGGTCTTCTTAGCTCGAACTGTGATAGACTGGCTATTAAATAAGAATTATTTCACGAATAACACTCTTGAAATGAACATATTATATCCGTATAAGCCTACAGCGTTAATCCACTGCCCATTACACCTGATTCCTAAGGAAGTGAAATGCCTTAGTTCTATATATACAATTTTACAAGCTTGGAGAAAATTAGGACATAAATTAGACATAGACCTATCTATTCCGAGATTTCAAGGATTATGTGGCAACCCGGAATTTCAAAGAGGTACCCAATCGCAGGTCTTCCAGAGATGGAATAGCCTCGGATTGACTTATCTCACACAATTTATAAATCAGGAGGCCTGCCTAATTAAAACTTTTGAGACCTTAAAACAGGAATTCGAACTAAGCAACAAAGACTTCTTTGCGTACCTACAGGCTAGGCATTATCTTTTCTCGCTTATTAGTAAATATGGCTGGTCCTGGTCTTGGGGGAAACTAGATAACTGGCCTATTCTGGTTAAAAATAACCTATTCTCCATCTCAACTTGGTACAATTTGCTGGTCAGCCAGAAAGGTGAATCTAATCTGGAGTATATAACGCAAAAATGGAATTTACTATCGCAAGATCTAGACATAGACCCCAACCAGGTTGAAAAGTCTATAGCTATAATAACACAAACTACCTTGTCTGCTAGCTGGAGGGAATCACATATCAAGCTATTGTATAGAACTTATTATACCCCGCTCAAAGGATTTAAATGGCATAACTTCAATTTTAATATGTGTCCAAAATGTTCCCTTCCAGCGGCGGACCTAGTTCATATGATATGGACCTGTCCCCGATTAATGCAGTTTTGGAGGAAATTAGAATTTTGGCTTACTAGGGTGCTGAAAATTTCGCCTTTCTCTCTCTCCTTGGCAGAAGTAATTTTTTTTGTTGAACCCCCGTCCACTCATAACTCTAAAAAAATATTAAATATGACAATTCTGGCTGCAAGGAATTTAATTTTTAATAAATGGCGAAAAACACTTCAATCCCGAGTATATCAGAAGTTAAAAACTACATGAAAAAGCAATGTCTCATCGAGCAGCTGGACATAACTCTGGCTTCCGAAAGAGACATAACTCTCTTTTTTCAGAAATGGTCTAGATTCATCAAAATCTTCCCTCAGAAAGAAATAGATAATTTAATATACCCCCTTAGAAATACAGAGACAGTCTTATTAGGATGTTGGTAAGAAAGGCTTTCCCCCTTTTCTTTTTTCCCCTTTTTTTTTTTCTCCCTTTTTTTTTTCTCTTTTTTTTTTTTTTCCTCTGTCTCTCTCTCCCCCTCTCTCTCTCCCTCTTTCTCTCTCTCGCTTTCCCTCTGTGCCGCCCCCCCCCATCCCCCTCTTCCCGCAGAGGTCGGATAGATAACGGTTAAACTGAAACTTGGTTTAAAAAAGTATGTGCCTTTAACTATCTATGTGTTAATAGGAGACCATCCGGATAGAGAGGAATTGTAACATTCTATCTGACACAGAAAGTTCAAGTTGTTTAGAACTGTATTTTTTCAGTTATGTCTGATTGGATAAGATTTTGTTGTGTTAAACTTCATACGGCTGGTATGTATTGTATCTCTGAATTTTTGTTCATAATTTTACCTCCAATAAAAAATACATTTAAAAAAAAAAAAAAAAAAAAGGTCCCTTAGAAAAATGTCATAATGCAATAAAAACATATACTACAAAAAAAGATGTAGGCCCTAATTCCTGTAATACAGACCTTACTTCCAAAAAATCAGTAGTATTTACAACTGAATATTCTCAACAGTATGATGACACTGTAAAAATATTAAGGAAACACAAACATATTCTTTTGGGGGACGATATTTTAAAACCATATGTAGAAAACATCAAATTTGTCCCGAAAAAAGCGAGGACATTTGCTCAGAGTCTTTCTCCTAGTACGGTAACCCATAGAAAGGATTTAAAACAAAATTGGCTTTATAAGAGAGGTAATTTCAAATGTGGTAAACGCAATTGTCACATGTGTGCTCATGTGTGGCTAGGTGACCATTATACAAGTAGTATAACTAAACAGCAGTTTGAGGTAGATTTTTTTTGCCAATAATGGTACTATATTCGTAATCTATCTCCTTACTTGCAATTTATGTCACTGTCAATATACTGGTCAAACATCTAGAGAAATTAGAAAAACGTTTGGGGAACATTATAGAGATGTCAAAAACTACAACAAAGATTCTGCTGTGGCCAACCATTTTAATGGGTTTCATTTTACAAACAAGGCAGATATGACCATAAAAATTATTGACCAAGCCACTCTACCTATCAGAGGCGGAAATAAATATAAGATATTAGAAAAAAAGGAATTGTATTGGATGCTGAAGTTAAAAACTAGACTCCCTATGGGTATGAATAAGGAGTGTGACATTAATTATATTATTGACTAATTTTAATGTATTCACAATTGTTTCCTTCCTTCCTCTATCTATGGATAGTACTGGTAGTGGGTATTTGATTATTTTTATATATATATATATATATATATATATATATATATATATATATATATATATATATATATATAAAATATATTTATTGTTTCTCTTATATTTACTTTGTATTTAGCCCATGAAATAAGGTAGATGTGATCCCTTATAGGGTTATATCATATATATATATATATATATATATATATATATATATGTAATAATCTTTTGCCTAAATATTTGGTATACAATAACTTTAGGGATTTTTAGCTGTGTTGCTTTGTTGTCTCTATTTCTAAGTTCTGAGAGTATGTTTACAAAAGCATTTGTATATACATGTACATGTATGTTCAAATTTGTATAAATCTATATATTTTGTTCAAATAACAATGTATGTAAACTTTGGATCTGTTTTTTTCATGCACCTACTGTCCCCCTTGGTGGGTTTCACCTGTTTGCTATCTTTTGATATATGATTGGTTTATACTTGTTGTTTTAGCCTATCAGCTACAGGTGTTTCCTTTATAAGGGGGTTCAGTATGTGCATTTGTTATGTCTATGAATAAGCACCACTAGGGGAGCGAAACGCGTCAGCCTCCATGCCTGTTGTCTGTCAGCTTTTCCTTGGCTCCACAAGAGCATGTAGCTTTTGCTGTTTTTAATTGTTTTTTGCTTCAATAAAATGTGTATTTTATTTTACACTACCCCTTGGAGTGCCTGCTCGGTTCTTCCCTGTTCTTTGTATTAACCCTTCACTAACACAGAGCCCCAAAGCAGAACACTGTGTGATCTGCGTTCTTATCGCAGAAACTGAAGGGTCTCTGCAGAAAGAACGGCAGTAGCAGTTAAACAATTTTTTTGCCTGCACTTTTAATTTCTCTCTGCAGGTGTCACTGTTCCGTTCTATCGCAATGGAAATATTTGCTATGTTCCTCTCTTTTTAATTTCCTTCCATTTCTTGAACTCCAGTGCGGTACAAGGAACAGCACATTGCAGAAAAGGTAACTCAGGGCTTAACAAATGTATTCTAGGACTCTAGGAGCCAACCAAAATACTTAGACAGATTTTTTTGTTCTTTAATAAGTGTGTGTGTATATATGTTGTGTGTGTGTGTGTGTGTATATATATATATATATATATATATATATATATATATATATATATATATATATATGTTGTGTGTGTGTATGTATGTTTTGTGTGTTGTGTGTATATGGTGTGTGTGTATATGGTTGTGTGTGTGTGTGTTGTGTGTATATGGTTGTGTGTGTGTGTGTTGTGTGTATATGGTGTGTGTGTGTTTTGTATGTATATGGTGTGTGTGTGTGTTGTATGTATATGGTGTGTGTGTGTGTGTGTATATGGTGTGTGTGTATATGGTTGTGTGCATATGGTTGTGTGTGTGTATATATATATGGTGTGTATATGGTGTGTATGGTGTGTGTGTGTGTATATATAGTATGTGTGTGTGTGTATATGGTTGTGTGTGTGTGTGTGTGTGTGTGTGTGTGTATATGGTTGTGTGTGTGTATATGGGTGTGTGTATGTGTGTATGGTGTGTATGTGTGTATATGTTGTGTGTGTATATATATGGTGTGTGTGTGTGTATATATAGGGTGTGTATGTATGGTGTGTGTATGTGTATATGGTGTGTGTGTGTGTGTATATGGTGTATGTGTGTGTATATGGTGTGTGTGTATGTTGTGTGTGTGTGTGTGTGTGTGTGTGTATATATATGGTGTGTATACGATGTGTGTGTATATAGGGTGTGTGTATGGTGTGTGTATGGTGTGTGTGTGTATATGGTGAGTGTGTGTATATGTTGTGTGTGTGTATGTATATGGTGTGTGTGTGCGTATATATGGTTGTGTGTGTGTGTATATATGGTGTGTGTGTATATATGGTGTGTGTGTATGTATATATGTTGTGTGTTAGGAGGCAGGTGAGGCAGTGCTGTACCTGCACATGCCAGAGAAAAAGTTTTTTTTATTGATTTATAAAAAATTAAAAAAAAGTTCTATTTTCTGAAAAGTGTTTGCATAGATTTACACACCCCATGTTGTGCAATGGAAAGGCTGTGAGCCGTTCAGCTGCCCTCCATTGCACAACATGGATTTGTGTGTGAGGAAGCCGAAAGAGCTAGCGGCACCCAGTGGTGCTGCTTAAGGATAGCTCCTCGCCACGGCCCATATGCTCCAAGAGGCTTTTCTCCAAGCAGCCTCGGGAGCCAATCAGGTGGAGTGTCCCTCAGAGTCATCAGTCAAGACAGAGATGTGATTGGGAACTGTGGACTGACTGACAGTGGACTCAGTGGGAGGGGTTGTTACTCAGCTGTTCCTAGTACTGCGGCTGCCGGAGCTTCAGCCTGGCGGGAAGGTCTTATGACTGTGCATGCAGGCTGACTGAGACTCTCTCTGTGTCTGTGAAGAACGATCAACAGAAGGAGTAAGGAGGACCAGCCAACCAGTGTGCCACTCTAAGTAAGTGCATTCATGCTCAGAGTCAGTACACAGTATAGTTAGCTAGTGCTGCGTTGACAGCAGAAGCAGAAAGGTCATTTTAGATCCTCTGACCTCCTCCAGCATAACACTCGGTGCATGAAACAGTTTTACACCGTGTGTTGTGCTGTGTTACATGAAGCATGAAGGATGTGGGTGGAGCTGGAGTGAGAGAAAACCATGGACCATTTTGTGCCATAATTGCACAAGCAGAATGTAAACAATTTCTGTGAGAAACCCAAAGTTTGTGAAAAAAGTACCAATTTCTTTTATTTGATGGCATTTGGCGGTGAAATGGTGGCATGAAATATACCAAAATGGGCCTAGATCAAGACCTTGGGTTGTCTATTTAAAAAATATATATAGATTTGATAGGTAAATAAAAGAAAACAAGGCTCTATTTCTATTTAAATGGAGTGATAGCAAAAATGCTAAAAAAATTCTGGTATTTTGGGCAAGTTTTGTCTGAAAGTCCCGGTAGTGAAAGGGTTAAAAGAATCTTCATAAGCCCAATAGCACTAGCTGATTCAATAGGTTAACAATAGACATTAATCTATAGCAGCTCATTTTAAGAACAATAATCAAAATTTATTTAGCCCTATACAATATTATCAGAGTACATAGCAAGAATGGCCAATGCTAGTGTGAATATTAGGCTGCATGAGGGACCTTCAGCTATAATGGAATGTCTGGGATCATCAGTTTAGGAGGGTGGGATTATCTTTCTTTCTCCTCCTTCTCCCGCTCACACGCGCTCTCTTCCCTTTTCACATATTGTCTTGTTAAATCCAAGGTCAGATATCCAGAGGAGTAAACATCTTATCATGGAATGTGGGGGGTATTATGTCTCCATTTAAGAGGAATATTATTATCAAACACCTAGGTACAAATAATCCAGATATTGCTGGTATCCAAGAGAGCCATCTTAATTTACAAGAAATGGAGAAACTTAAGATGAAATGGGTGGGAGATGATATTGCAACCCCCCCAAATCTAGGAAAAAAACATAATTTATGTAAGAACTTACCTGATAAATTAATTTCTTTCATATTAGCAAGAGTCCATGAGCTAGTGACGTATGGGATATACATTCCTACCAGGAGGGGCAAAGTTTCCCAAATCTTAAAATGCCTATAAATACACCCCTCACCACACCCACAATTCAGTTTAACGAATAGCCAAGAAGTGGGCTGATAAGAAAAGAGCGAAAGCATCAAAAAAATAAGGAATTGGAATAATTGTGCTTTATACAAAAAAATCATAACCACCACAAAGAAGGGTGGGCCTCATGGACTCTTGCTAATATGAAAGAAATGAATTTATCAGGTAAGTTCTTACATAAATGATGTTTTCTTTCATGTAATTAGCAAGAGTCCATGAGCTAGTGACGTATGGGATAGCATATACCCAAGATGTGGAGCTTCCACGCAAGAGTCACTAGAGAGGGAGGGATAAAATAAAGACAGCCAATTCCGCTGAAAAATTAATCCACTAACCAAATCAAAAAGTTTCAATTTTTATAATGAAAAAAACTGAAATTATAAGCAGTAGAATCAAACTGAAACAGCTGCCTGAAGTACCATTCTACCAAAACTACTTCTAAAGAAGAGAAAACAACAAAATGGTAGAATATAGAAAAAAGATGCAAAAGAAGACCAAGTCATTACTTTGCAAATCTGATCAATAGAAGCTTCATTCTCAAAAAGCCCAGGAGGTAGAAACTTACCTAATAGAATGAGCAGTAATCCTCCGAGACGGGAATCCACCCGACTCCAAATAAGCATGATAAATCAAAAGCTTAACCAAGATGCCAAATAAATGGCAGAAGCCTTTTGACCTTCCTAAAACCAGAAAAGATAACAAAATAGACTAGAAGTCTATCTGAAATCTGAATAGCTTCAACATAGGATTTAAAACTCTTACCATATCCAAAAAATGTAAGAATCTGACTTAAGAAGTTTTTAGGAAAACAATAATTCCTCCCTAATGTTGTTAGAATTTACAACTTTAAGTAAGAATTGAAACGAGGACAGCAAAAACCACCTTACCCTGATGAAAAAATCAGAAAAAGGAGATTCACAAGAAAAAACAGATAATTCAAAAACTGAACTAGCTGAAGAGATGTCCAAAAAGAACAATACTTTCCATGAAAGTAATTAATGTCCAGAGCAAGCATATGCTCAAATAGAAGAGCCTGAAAAAGCCTTCAGAACCAAATTAAGACTCCAAGGAAGAGAAATTGGCTTAATGACGGGTTTGAAACGAATCAAAACCTGAACAAAATGATGAATATCAGGAAGCAACACTGCCTTATTCTGAAAAAAAATCAGAAAAAGAATTTCACAAGAAAGAGCAGATAACTCAGAAACTCTTCTAGCAGAAGAGATAGCCAAAAGGAACAATAATTTCCAAGAAAGTAATTTATGTTCAGAGAATGCATAGGGTCAAACGGAGGAGCCTGAAAAGCCCTCAGCACCAAATTGAGAAAAATACTAAGAAATGAAGGTCTTCCAAACTCGATAATAAATCTTGCTAAAGACAGATTTACGAGCCTGAAACACAGTATTAATCAATAAGTCAGAGAAACCTCTATGACTAAAATGTTCAATCTCCATCCCTTCAAATTTAATGATTTGAGATCTTGATGAAAAAATGGGCCTTAAGAAAGAAGGTCTGGTCTTAACGGAAGTGTCCAAGGTTGGCAACTGGCCATCCGAATGAGATCCGAATACCAAAACCTGAGAGGCCATGCTGGAGCCACCAGCAGTACAAACAAACACTCCATTAGAATTTTGGAAATTACCTTTGGAAAAAGAACTAGAGGCGGAAAGATGTAGGCAAAATGATAATCCCAAGGAAACATCAATGCATACACTACTTCTGCCTGAAGATCCCCGGACCTGAATAGGCCCCTGGGAAGTTCTTATTCAGATGAGATGCCAACATATCTGATTCTGGAAGCCCTTACATCTGAAAAAAACAAAAAACATATCTGGGTAAGAGAGACCATACTCCCGGAAGTAAAGCTTGATTAACAGAGATAATCCGCTTCCCAAATGTCTATACCTGGGAAAAAAACGACAGAATTTAGATAGGAGCTGGATTTAACCCAAGCAAATATCCGAGATACTTCTGTCCCAGCCTAAGGAATGATAGTCCCACCCTGATGATTGACATACACCACAGTTGTGACATTTGTCTGAAAAACAATAAACGTCTCTTCTTCAAAAGAAACTAACTGAAGAACTCTGAGAAAACACAGAGTTCTAAAATAACAAATGGTAATCTCGCCTCCTGAGATTTCCAAACCCCTTGTGCTGACAGAGATCCTCAGACAGCCTCCCAACCAAAAAAAGACTCACATCTGTAAAGATCATGGCCCAGGTTGAAAGAAACGAAGAAACCTGTAGAACTAAATGATGGTGATCTTAACCATCAAAACAAGATAGTTAAACATTAGGATCTGAAGATTTAGAATAAAAAATCCTAGAATCCCTGCACCATTATCCAGCATAAAAAACTGGAAAGGCTTTCTATGAAAATGAGCAAGGGAATTGAATCCAACGCTGCAGTCATAAAACCTAAAACTTCCATGCATATATAGCAACTGAAGAAAATAATAGAGACTGAAGGTACCGACAGACGGAACCCAAAATTGTCACTTGTCTGTGACGAAGACAGTGATCCAAACCATCTGGAAACCTAAAAAAGGTGACCCTTGTGTGAGGAATCAAAAGCTTTTGAAAAAAAGATCCTCTATGTCCTGAAAGAACAAAGTTGAATCATATGAGATTCCACAGCCTCAGAAAATAATCTGAATGAAAACAGAAAATGAAGATATGCATCTATTGTATCTAATGAAAACAAATAATGCCATCACTGATCAACAAAAGGCAGAATAGACCATATAAATACCAATCCAAAAGATGATACATTTATATAACAAAAAGATTTTCTATCTTTGGAACAATGAATAGTTTTGAATAAAACCCCAAAACCCAGTTCCTAAAAATGGAACTGGAAGAAATACCCCAGAAGATTCCAGGCCTGAACAACACTTGAGCCCCAACGGGTGATCAGCTGTGCTTCAACATTATCCCGAAATATATAGGACCGAAACACACTTAACGAAAGTGTTAGCCTTACTGGAATAGCTGGAATATCATAGTGAAAAAAAGACTTCTCACAGACGGTTTTACTCTGAACTTTATTCTGTATCCAAAATCAAAGAAATTTGCAAACCACAAATTTAAAAAAAAATATCTTAACCTGCCCCTTACCAGCAATTTTAGGGAGCCGATTTCGAACTAAAAGATTTCCAATTAAAAACATGTTACTTGGGAATTTGTTCCTTAATAAGAACAACCAAACTAATATAAGCTTAAAGTTTAGTCTTGGAACTCAATCTTGAAGCCCAGAGTAACAGTTAAGAATTGAATCCAATTATAAACCAAATAATTGATTATCTTAGAAAAAAAGAAATATGGATTTTTTAGAAATCACAAAATTTTTCTAGCTAAAAAAGCTAAAGACATAGATTAAACCTCATTTGCAAAATATTCAATAAAATGAAGACACAAATGAAAAAATATTAGCACGATAACCCAGTTAAAGGACCAGTCAACACACTGCAAAACAACAAGACAAATGCAACAGCACCTAGTCTAGTAGATTTTGTCCTTAACAATGCTAAAATAAATCATAATCTGATACTTGATTTTAAAGTAAACAGAAAAAATGAAGCAATTGCAACATCATTCAAATAAATCACAGGTCCAAGAAAAGTACCTGAAAATAAATAATTTTCCTTAAATAAGATACAACCATCTAAAGGAAAATAAATACTATGTTGCTATAGAAACAATAGCATAAATAGCAAGAGTAGAGATAGCCCCATTAAATTGGAGAACCTTCAAAATTGAATTTAACTGCCGGCAAAGAATATAGTTTAAAACCTTTGAAGAAGGAATAAAAGAAAATTCTCAGCCTATTCCATTCCCTAGTATGAAGAACTGGGAAAAAACCTCTGAAAATACAGAAGAATAAAAAAGCAGAAATAAAATGTTAGTTAGTCTTGAAAAAGAACTAATTACCTTAATATCCAAAATAATCAACACCTTTTCAACAAAGAAAAATGTACTTTAATAAAGAATTAAAAAAGTAGATTTGTTAGTGTCAATGTCTGATGAAGAAAATTCTGAATGAGAAAAAACATCATCAGAGAAGGATAAATCATTATGTTGTTGGTCATTTGAAACTTCAATAATTAAAAAAGAAGTTTGAAAAAAACCTAAAAATTTTATTAGAAGGCACGATGTCAGACAAAGCCTTTAAAAAAGAATCAGAAAAATATTCTTATAAATCTTCTAAGTAATTCTTGTACATAAAATGTAAAAAGAATAGCAAATATATAAAGCATAAATACTAACGGATTCTGCATGTAAAAGTTTATCATGTTAACTTATTACAAACCATAGCTAAAGAAAAACATTCATAATATTTAAAATAAAAGAACTTAGCTTTGGTAGGACTGAACTCAGTCAACAGGAATCCCTTAGAACGTTTTTGAAACAGGAACAGTGAAATCTTGCAATATGTAATAGAAAAAAACAATATTTAAAGCAAAATTATCAAATTCCTTAAATGACAGTTTCAGGAATGGGAAAAGAATGCAAAATAATAAGCTTCTAGAAACCAGAAGCAATAAAAAAGTGAGTTTAAAATAATGTGAGTATAAAATGGAACAAAAATACGCCCACATTTTTTGGCGCCAAATATGACGCCCACATTATTGGCGCTAAATACAACGCCCATATTTTTGGCTCCAAGTATGACGCCACATCCTCTGACGCCGAAACCGACGCCCACATTTTTTGGCGGAAAAAAATGTCTGAATACACATGCGTCAAAAAATGACGTTACAGAATACAACTTCCGGCGTCAACTACGGCGCCGGAAATGACAAAAAAAATTTGCGCCAAAAAAGTCCGCGCCAAGAATGACGCAATAAAAAGAAACATTTTCTGCCCCCGCGAGCCTAACAGCACGCAGGGAAAAAGGTCAATTGAACATTTTCAAGGTAATGAAAAATAAATTGAATTAAAATGCATTATCCCAAATAATGAAACTGACAGTCTGAATTATAAAGGAATACTGATTATCCTGAATCATGGCAAATATAAGTTTAAAGACATATATTTAGAACTTTACATATAAAGTGCCCAACCATAGCTTAGAGTGTCACAAAAAATAAGGCTTACTTACCCCAGGACACTCATCTACATATAGCAGATAGCCAAACCAGTACTGAAACGAGAATCAGTAGAGGTAATGGTATATAAGAGTATATCATCGATCTGAAAAGGGAGGTAGGAGAAGAAATCTCTACGACCGATAACAGAGAGCCTATGAAATAGATCCCCTAGAGGTAGACCATTGTTCTCAAATACTCTCTTCACATCCCTCTGACATTCGCTGCACTCTGAGAGGAAAACCAGGCTTCAACCTGTTGCGAAGCGCATATCAACGTAGAATCTAAGCACAAACTTACTTCACCACCTCCACGGGAGGCAAAGTTTGTAAAACTGAATTGTGGGTGTGGTGAGGGGTGTATTTATAGGCATTTTAAGGTTTGGGAAACTTTGCCCCTCCAGGTAGGAATGTATATCCCATACGTCACTAGCTCATGGACTCTTGCCAATTACATGAAAGAAAGGAGTAGTAATACTTTTTAATAAAAACCTTAACTATGACGTTTGTGAAAAGTTAACGATTTTTTATTTGATCGCATTTGGGGGTGAAATGGTGGAAATAAATATAGCAAAATGGGCCTAGATCAATACTCTGGGTTGTCTGCTAAAAATAAATATATAGTTTTAATAGGAAAAGAAAAGAAAAAAAAGCTCTATTTCTGTTTAAATGCTAAAAATGCTCTGGTCTTTTGGGGAAGTTTTCGGGGCCGAATTATCAAGCTCCATTCCGCACGAGCCTTCAGGCTGGCCGGGAACAGCAGTTATGAAGCAGCGGTCTAAAGATCGCTGCTCCATAACTGATCTGCTGCCTCTGAGTCTGCAATCCACCCGATCCTATACGATCGGACTGATTGATACCCCCTGCTAGCGGCCGATTGGCCACGAATCTGCAGGGGGCGGCATTGCACAAGTAGTTCTGGTGAACTGCTTGTGCAATGTTAAATGCCGTCGGCATTCAGCGATGTCTGTAGGACATGATAAGCTACAGCGTATCATGTCAGACAGACATTGATAAATTGACCTTAAAGGGACATGAAACCCAAATTTTTCCGTTCATGATTCAGATAGAGAATACAATTTTAAACAGCTTTCTAATTTACTTCTATTATCTCATTTGTTTCATTCTCTTGCTATCATTTGTTAAATTAGCAGCAATGCACTAATGGTTTCTAACTGAACTTATGGGTAAGCCAATCACAATCAATATATATATGCAGCTACCAATCAACAACTAGAACCTATGCTCTCTGCTGCTCCTGAGCTTTCCTAGATAAAGCTTTCAGCAAAGGATAACAAGAGAAGGAAGCAAATTAAATACTAGAAGTAAATTGGAAAGTTGTTTAAAATTGTATTCTCTATCTGAATGATGACAGAATTTTTTTTGGGTTTCATGACCCTTTAAGTCTGAAATGCCCGGTCCTTAAGGGGTTAAATATGTTTTTTTGCTAATGGATTATATATATATATATATATATTCACATATACATACACATGACAATAGGAAACAGAGAGATATTAATAAAACACAGACCAGTAAAGTAACAAGAGATATAAAACAAATAACAGACAGAATATAAAACAAAAGACAAAACTATCTGAGAATACACAAAACCACAGAGAATGTGACAATCAGCATAAGGTGGTGTGTATTAACCCTTCACTAGCACCGAGAGCAGCACAGTGTGTATTAACCCTTCACTAGCACCGAGAGCAGCACAGTATGTGTATTAACCCTTCACTAGCACAGAGAGCTGCACAGTGTGTATAAACCCTTCACTAGCACAGAGAGCAGCACAGTGTGTATTAACCCTTCACTAGCACAGAGAGCAGCACAGTGTGTATTAACCCTTCACTAGCACAGAGAACAGCACAGTGTGTATTAACCCTTCACTAGCACAGAGAGCAGCACAGTGTGTATTAACCCTTCACTAGCACAGAGAGCAGCACAGTGTGTATTAACCCTTCACTAGCACAGAGAACAGCACAGTGTGTATTAACCCTTCACTAGCACAGAGAGCAGCACAGTGTATATAGACCCTTCACTAGCACAGAGAGCTGCACAGTGTGTATTAACCCTTCACTAGCACAGAGAGTAGCACAGTGTGTATTAACCCTTCACTAGCACAGATAGCAGCACAGTGTGCATTAACCCTTCACTAGCACAGAGAGCAGCACAGTCTGTATTAACCCTTCACTAGCACAGAGACCGCAGCACAGTGTGTATTAACCCTTCACTAGCACAGAGAGCAGCACAGTGAGTATTAACCCTTCACTAGCACAGAGACCGCAGCACAGTGTGTATTAACCCTTCACTAGCACAGAGACCGCAGCTCAGTGTGTATTAACCCTTCACTAGCACAGAGAGCAGCACAGTGAGTATTAACCCTTCACTAGCACAGAGACCGCAGCACAGTGTG
This sequence comes from Bombina bombina, assembly GCF_027579735.1. NCBI lineage: Eukaryota > Metazoa > Chordata > Amphibia > Anura > Bombinatoridae > Bombina > Bombina bombina. The sequence continues at coordinate 118,440,217 of NC_069503.1, forward strand.
TATTAACCCTTCACTAGCACAGAGACCGCAGCACAGTGAGTATTAACCCTTCACTAGCACAGAGACCGCAGCACAGTGTGTATTAACCCTTCACTAGCACAGAGACCGCAGCACAGTGTGTATTAACCCTTCACTAGCACAGAGACCGCAGCACAGTGTGTATTAACCCTTCACTAGCACAGAGAGCAGCACAGTGTGTATTAACCCTTCACTAGCACAGAGAGCAGCACAGTGTGTATTAACCCTTCACTAGCACAGAGAGCAGCACAGTGTGTATTAACCCTTCACTAGCACAGAGAGCAGCACAGTGTGTATTAACCCTTCACTAGCACAGAGAACAGCACAGTGTATATTAACCCTTCACTAGCACAGAGAGCAGCACAGTGTGTATTAACCCTTCACTAGTACAGAGAGCAGCACTGTGTGTATTAACCCTTCACTAGCACAGAGAGCAGCACAGTGTGTATTAACCCTTCACTAGCACAGAGAGCAGCACAGTGTGTATTAACCCTTCACTAGCACAGAGAGCAGCACAGTGTATATAGACCCTTCACTAGCACAGAGAACAGCACTGTGGGTATTAACCATTCACTAAGACACAGTACAGCACAGTGTGTATTAACCCTTCATTAGCACAAAGAGCAGCACAGTGTATATTAACCCTTCACTAGCACAGAGAGCAGCACAGTGTGTATTAACCCTTCACTAGCACAGAGAGCAGCACAGTGTATATTAACCGTTCACTAGCACAGAAAGCAGCACAGTGTATATTAACCCTTCACTAGCACAGAGAGCAGCAGTGTGTATTAACCCTTCACTAGCACATTGAGCGGCACAGTGTATATTAACCCTTCACTAACACAGAGTACAGCACAGTGTGTATTAACCTTTCACTGGCACAGAGAGCAGCACAGTGTGTATTAACCCTTCACTAGCACAGAGAACAGCACAGTGTGTATTAACCCTTCACTAGCACAGAGAACAGCACAGTGTGTATTAACCCTTCACTAACACAGAGTACAGCACAGTGTGTATTAACCCTTCACTAGCACAGAGAGCAGCACAGTGTGTATTAACCCTTCACTAGCACAGAGAACAGCACAGTGTGTATTAACCCTTCACTGGCACAGAGAGCAGCACAGTGTGTATTAACCCTTCACTAGCACATTGAGCGGCACAGTGTGTATTAACCCTTCACTAACACAGAGCACCAAGGCAGAACACTGTGTGATCTGCGTTCTTATCGCAGAAACTGAAGGGTCTCTGCAGAAAGAACGGCAGTAGCAGTTAAACATAATTTTTGCCGGCACTTTTAATTTCTGCCTGCAGGTGTCACTGTTCCGTTCTATCGCAATGGAAATATGTGCTATGTTCCTCTCTTTTTAATTTCCTTCCATTTCCTGAACTCCAGTGCGGTACAAGGAACAGCACATTGCAGAAAAGGTAAGTCAGGGCTTAACAAATGTATTCTAGGACTCTAGGAGCCAACCAAAATACTTAGACAGATTTTTTTTTTGTTCTTTAATAAGTGTGTGTGTATATATATATATATATGGTGTGTGTGTATATGGTTGTGTGTGTATATATATGGTGTGTGTGTATATATATGGTGTGTGTGTGTGTGTGTATATATGGTTATGTGTATGTGGTGTGTTTGTGTATATATGGTGTGTATGGTGGGGTGTGGGTAAAAGCCGGATCCTGCCGGATCCATGCCTAATTTAGACAAATACACAAAAATGTAATTGTTTTCCACACAAACATATCCAGACACTTCTGTATCCAACAAAATTTTACTGCAAAACATTTGGGTCCTTTCAGAACCAGCACCTTTTTACAGAAAAAAAGCCGGATCCTACCGGATCCATGCCTAATTTAGTCAAATGCACACAAATTTAATAGTTTTCCACACAAACACATCCAGACACTTCTGTATCCAAAAACCTTTTATTGCAAAGCATTTGGGTCATTTCAGAACCAGCACTTTTTTTTACAGAAAAACAGCGGGATCCTACCGGATCCATGCCTAATTTAGACAGATACACACAAATGTAAGTGTCACAAACACATTCAGACACTACTGGATCCAACAACATTTTACTAAAAAACATCTGGGTCCTTTCAGAACCAAGACTTTTTTTTACAGAAAAACAGCCAGATCCATGCCTAATTTAGATAGATACACACAAATGTAATTGTTTTCCACACAAACACATGCAGACACTTCTGGATCCATAAATATTTTACACAAAAACGTTTGGGTCCTTTCAGAACTAACACTTCTTTTCAGAAAAACAGAAATATCCTGCTGGATCCATGCCTAATTTAGACAGATATACACAAATGTGTTTTCCACACAAACACAACTAGACACTTCTGTATCCTTCAATATTTTACACCAAAACATCTGTTCCCTTTTAGAACCAACACTTTTTTTTTGCTACAAAACAGCCGGATCCTGCCAGATTCAGACAGATATCCTCAAATTTAAATATTTTATATACAATCACTTCCAGATCCAATAATATTTTACACAAAAACATCTGCGTCCTTTCAGAACCAACACTTTTTCACATAAAAACCGCCGTATCCTGCCGGATCCATGCCTAATTTAGGCAGATATACACAAATGTGTTTTCCACACAAATACATCCAGAAACTTGTGGATCCAGCAATATTTTACAAAAAACATCTAGTCCTTTTAAGAACCAATACTTTTTTTTACACAAAAAAAGCCAGATCCTGCCAGATCCATGTCTAATTTAGACAGATATACACAAATGTAAGTGTTTTCCACACAAATACCTCCAGATACTTCTGATCCATCACTATTTTACGCAAAACCATCTGGGTCCTTTCAGAACAAACACATTTCTTTTACACAAAAATAATCTGATCCTACCATATCCATGTCTTATTTAGACAGATATACACAAATGTAATTTTGTCCACACAAACACATCCATCTAGGTCCTTTCAGAACCAACACTTTTTTTTACAGAAAAACAGCAAAACTGTTGGTTCTTAAAAGGACCCAAATGTTTTTGAGTAGAATGTTGTTGGATACAGAAGTGTCTGAATGTGTTTGTATTGAAAACACTTACATTTGTGTGTATTTGTCTAAATTGGGTATGGATCCGACAGGATCCGGCTGTTTTACTGTAAAAAAGTGTTGGTTCTGAAAGGACCCAAATGTTTTTGAGTAAAATGTTGTTGGATCCAGAAGTGTCTGGATGTGTTTGTATGGAAAACACTTAAATTTGTGTGTATTTGTCGAAATTAGGCATGGATCCGGTAGGATCCAGCTGTTTTTATGTAAAAAAGTGTTGGTTCTGAAAAGACCCAAATGTTTTTGTGCAAAATATTGATAGATCCAGAAGTGTCTGAATGTGTTTGTGTGGAAAACACGTAAATGTGTGTGTATCTGTTGAAATTAGGCATGGATCCGGTAGGATCCAGCTGTTTTTATGTAAAAAAGTGTTGGTTCTGAAAGGACCTAGATGTTTTTGAGTAAAATGTTGTTGGATCCAGTAGTTCCTGGGTGTGTTTGTGTGGAAAACACTTAAATGTGTGTGTATCTGTTGAAATTAGGCATGGATCCGGTAGGATCCAGCTGTTTTTATGTAAAAAAAAGTGTTGGTTCTGAAAGGACCTAGATGTTTTTGAGTAAAATATTGATAGATCCAGAAGTGTATGAATGTGTTTGTGTGGAAAACACGTAAATTTGTGTGTATCTGTCGAAATTAGGCTTGGATCCAGCAGGAACTGGCTGTTTTTCTGTAAAAAAGTGTTGATTCTGAAAGGACCCAGATGTTTTTGAGTAAAATGTTGTTGGATCCAGAGGTGTCTGGATGTGTTTGTGTGGAAAAAACTTAAATGTGTGTGTATCTGTCTAAATTAGGCATGGATCTGGCAGGATCTGGCTGTTTTTCTGTAAAAAAAAAAAGTGCTGGTTCTGAAAGGACCCAAATGTTTTGCAATAAAATATTGTTGGATCCAGAGGTGTCTGGATGTGTTTGTGTGGAAAACCATTACATTTGTGTGTATTTGTCTAAATTAGGCATGGATCCGGCAGGGGCCGGCTGTTTTTCTGTAAAAAAGTGCTGGTTCTGAAAGGACCCAAATGTTTTGCAGTAAAATGTTGTTTGATACAGAAGTTTCTGGATGTGTTTGTGTGGAAAACAATTCAATTTGTGTGTATCTGTCTAAATTAGGCATGGATCCGGCTGTTTTTTTGTAAAAAAGTGTTGGTTCTGAAAGGACCCAGATGTTTTTGAGTAAAATGTTGTTTGATACAGAAGTGTCTGGATGTGTTTGTGTGGAAAACAATTAAATGTGTGTGTATTTGTCTAAATTAGGCATGGATCCGGGAGGATCCGGCTGTTTTTCTGTAAAAAAGTGTTGGTTCTGAAAGGACCCAAATGTTTTTGTGCAAAATATTGATAGATCCAGAAGTATCTGAATGTGTTTGTGTGGAAAACACTTAAATTTGTGTGTATCTGTCGAAATTAGGCATGGATCCAGCAGGAACTGGCTGTTTTTCTGTAAAAAAGTGTTGATTCTGAAAGGACCCAGATGTTTTTGAGTAAAATGTTGTTGGATCCAGTAGTGTCTGGATGTGTTTGTGTGGAAAACACTTAAATTTGTGTGTATCTGTCGAAATTAGGCATGGATCCAGCAGGATCTGGCTGTTTTTCTGTAAAAAAAAAGTGCTGGTTCTGAAAGGACCCAAATGTTTTGCAATAAAATATTGTTGGATCCAGAGGTGTCTGGATGTGTTTGTGTGGAAAACCATTACAATTGTGTGTATTTGTCTAAATTAGGCATGGATCCGGCAGGAGCCGGCTGTTTTTCTGTAAAAAAGTGCTGGTTCTGAAAGGACCCAAATGTTTTGCAGTAAAATGTTGTTTGATACAGAAGTTTCTGGATGTGTTTGTGTGGAAAACAATTAAGTTTGTATGTATCTGTCTAAATTAGGCATGGATCCGGCTGTTTTTTTGTAAAAAAAGTGTTGGTTCTGAAAGGACCCAGATGTTTTTGAGTAAAATGTTGTTGGATCCAGTAGTGTCTGGATGTGTTTGTGTGGAAAACACAAATTTGTGTGTATCTGTCGAAATTAGGCATGGATCCGGTAGGATCCGGCTGTTTTTCTGTAAAAAAGTGTTGATTCTGAAAGGACCCAGATGTTTTTGAGTAAAATATTGTTGGATACAGAAGTGTATTGATGTGTTTGTGTGGAAAACAATTAAGTTTGTGTGTATTTGTCTAAATTAGACATTGATCCGGCTGTTTTTCTGTAAAAAAGTGCTGGTTCTGAAAGGACTCAAATGTTTTGCAGTAAAATGTTGTTGGATCCAGAAGTGTCTGGATGTGTTTGTATAGAAAACAATTAAATTTGTGTGTATTTGTCTAAATTAGGCATGGATCCGGCAGGATCCCGCTGTTTTTCTGTAAAAAAGTGCTGGTTCTGAAAGGACCCAAATGTTTTGCAATAAAATGTTGTTGGATACAGAAGTGTCTGTATGTGTATATATGGTGTGTGTGTGTGTGTATATATAGGGTGTGTATGTGGTGTGTGTATGTATATGTTGTGTGAGTGCGTGTATATAGGGTGTGTGTGTATATATGTGTGTGTGTGTATATATAGGGTGTGTATATGGTGTGTGTGTGTGTGTGTATGTTGTGTATATATGTGTGTGTGTATATGGTATGTTGTGTATGTATGTTGTGTGTGTGTATGTTGTGTATATATGTGTGTGAGTGTGTATATGTGTGTGTGTATATATAGGGTGTGTATGTGGTGTGTGTACGTATATGTTGTGTGAGTGCGTATATATAGGGTGTGTATATGGTGTGTGTGTGTGTGTGTGTATGTTGTGTATATATGTGTGTGTGTGTGTGTATATATGTGTGTGCATGTGTATATGTGGTGTGTGTGCACACCTTCACTAACACAGAGAGCTGCACAGTGTGTATTAACCCTTCACTAACACAGAGAGCTGCACAGTGTGTATTAACCCTTCACTAACACAGAGAGCTGCACAGTGTGTATTAACCCTTTACTAGCACAGAGAGCAGCACAGTGTGTATTAACCCTTTACTAGCACAGAGAGCAGCATAGTGTGTATTAACCCTTCACTAGCACAGAGAACAGCACAGTGTGTATTAACCCTTTACTAGCACAGAGAGCAGCAGTGTGTATTAACCCTTCACTAGCACAGAGAGCTGCACAGTGTGTATTAACCCTTCACTAGCACAGAGAGCTGCACAGTGTGTATTAACCCTTCACTAGCACAGAGAGCTGCACAGTGTGTATTAACCCTTCACTAACACAGAGAGCTGCACAGTGTGTATTAAACCTTTACTAGCACAGAGAGCAGCACAGTGTGTATTAACCCTTTACTAGCACAGAGAGCAGCATAGTGTGTATTAACCCTTCACTAGCACAGAGAACAGCACAGTGTGTATTAACCCTTTACTAGCACAGAGAGCAGCAGTGTGTATTAACCCTTCACTAGCACAGAGAGCAGTACAGTGTGTATTAACCCTTCACTAGCACAGAGAGCTGCACAGTGTGTATTAATCCTTCGCTAGCACAAACAGCAGCAGAGTGTGTATTAACCCTTCACTAGCACAGAGAGCTGCACAGTGTGTATTAACCCTTCACTAACACAGAGAACAGCACAGTGTGTATTAACCCTTCACTAACACAGAGAGTTGTACAGTTTAGGGGTCCTCTGGGATAAGCTTTGTCTTTCCCCTCTTTTTAACTTGCTCACCTTTGTTGGTCTGGTATAATGCAGCTTTAATAATTGGTAAAAAAATTTAAACTTAACTTAGCCCTCGGATTGTAAGGGCTTAGCCTATATTTATAATTCTGCTGCCAGATACCTTTGATACTGACTTCAGACTAATTTAAAAATTTCAGCTCAACTTAGGTGCAGTGTTTTTAATTTTTAGCACTTGCTAAATGTATGTGTGGTTAAAATTTTGACTTTAATAAACTTTAGTGTATGAATGAAAAACATTTTTTCTAACTATAAACAATCTAACTCTTATTTTGCGAGGGCATTGGTGGAATTTCCCTCACAGATTTAAGTTACCTATTCTTACTTGTAAGTCTATTTACAATTACTTGTTAGCTGTACAGTGTGTATTAACTCTTCACTAGTACAGAGAGCAGCACAGTATGTATAAACCCTTCACTAGTACAGAGAGCAGCACAGTGTGTATTAACCCTTCACTAGCACAGAGAGCAGCACAGTGTGTATTAACCCTTCACTAACACAGAGAGTTGCACAGTGTGTATTAACCCTTCACTAGCACAGATAACAGCACAGTGTGTATAAACCCTTCACTAGTACAGAGAGCAGCACAGTGTGTATTAACCCTTCACTAGCACAGAGTGTATAAACCCTTCACTAGCACAGAGAGCAGCACAGTGTGTATTAACCCTTCACTAGCACAGAGAGCTGCACAGAGTGTATAAACCCTTCACTAGCACAGAGAGCAGCACAGTGTGTATTAACCCTTCACTAGCACAGAGAGCAGCACAGTGTGTATTAACCCTTCACTAACACAGAGAGCAGCACAGTGTGTATTAACTTTTCACTAGCACAGAGAGCTGCACAGTGTGTATTAACCCTTCACTAGCACAGAGAGCAGCACAGTGTGTATTAACCCTTCACTAGCACAGAGAGCAGCACAGGGTGTATTAACCCTTCACTGGCACAGAGAGCTACACAGTGTGTATTAACCCTTCACTAGCACAGAGAGCAGCACAGGGTGTATTAACCCTTCACTAGCACAGAGAGCAGCACAGGGTGTATTAACCCTTCACTGGCACAGAGAGCTGCACAGTGTGTATTAACCCTTCACTAGCACAGAGAGCAGCACAGTGTGTATTAACCCTTCACTAGCACAGAGAGCAGCACAGTGTGTATTAACCCTTCACTAGCACAGAGAGCTGCTGCAGTGTGTATTAACCCTTCACTAGCACAGAGAGCTGCACAGAGTGTATTAACCCTTCACTAACACAAAGAGTTGAACAGCACTTAGTAGTATCCCATTGCCTGGCACAAGCAGATGAATAACATGCACTAAAAGAACAACATTTATAACAATTATACACTTTTTAAGAAGACTAGAAAGTGACTAAAACTTTTTATCACACAATACACAAAGCCTGACTCACTCACCCAGCTACAGCTCCACAGGAAGTAATGGGAGGAGAACAACAGTGAGTTCAATACTGGACTACATCTCCCAGACTACACTTAGAAGTCACATGTTAATCAGAAGCCAATCAGACAAAAGAAAACATGCAACCATTTCAAAGACAAATTGGATGCTTTTTAACATTGCTTAAATCTGCAAAGTCATAAAATTTAGTAGCTGAGCCCATTGCATAGTTGCCAACAGTCCCTTATTTCCAGGGACAGTCCCTGGATTTTGTTGCATGTCCCTGGATTTTTTTGTTCCTGTAAATGTCCCTGAAAATCTCTTTTGCACAACATTTGTTGTTTGCATTTGTATATATATACACACACATACATATACATACACACACACATATATATACATACACACACACATACATATATACAGATAGATATATGATAAATAGATATAGTGTATTATTTAAATATAATTCATTCCTAATGGAATATTATTATTATTATTGAATGGGTTCACATATTATTTGTCTTTGTAATTTTGATGCTGTGTTGTAAAAATAACCATATGCCCAGAATGTGTTCCAGAGACTGGGTAGGTCTAAGAGCTTGGTGCTGTAATCTGTATAATAAACTATGGATAAGTCTATTTTATACTATTACTGGGTGTGTTTTGATTGCAGAACTGAGTGGGCAGAGCAGATGAACAGTAGGTCGTCAATACTCCAGTAACCCGCTTGCTTGCTCTGCTGCAAAGTGTCCCTGGAATTTTTTTTGAAATGTTGGCAACTATGCCATTGTCACTGTCATATCCTCTACTAGTGCATTACAGCTACACTATATACATAAAGCTACACAATATATATTAGTACTTTCACTAGCACTGAGAGAGCTGCACTTTGTATTAACCCCTTCACTAGCACAGAAAGCTTCTCAGTGCTCATATTTAACCCCTTCACCAACAGAGTGAGGTGCACATGGTGTTAACTCTTTAAAGGGATAAGAAAGACAAAGTTAAACTTACATGAGTCAGGTAGAGTATGTAATTATAAACACATTTCCAATTTATTTTATCATTAAATTTGCTTTGTCCTCTTGGTATTCTTTGTTGAAAACTAAAGCTAGGTAGGCTCGTATGCTATTTTCTAAGCCCTTGAAGGCCGCCTCTTATCTTAGTGTATTTTGACAGTTTTTTCACAGCTACACAGTGCTAATTCATATGTGCAATATAGATAACATTGTGCTCACTCCCGTAGATTGGCTAAAATGCAATTCTATCACAAAAGCACTGAGATAGGGGGCAGTTTACAAAGGCTTAGATATAAGGCAATCACAGAGGTAAAAAGTGTATTAATATAACTGTGTTGGTTATGCAAAACTGGTGAATGGGTAATAAAGGGATTATCTTTTTTTTTTTTTAAACAATAAACTTTCTGGAGTAGACTGTACCTTTAAATTAACTTCTATTTTCAAATTAACTGTTTTTCTTTATATCCTTTGTTGACATCAATATGTAAATATCCTACACTATTGGGGGCTATCTGGGGATTGGTGGGTACACACATATGTGTTTAGCTAACTGCTAGTTGTGCATAACTGCTCTGGAGCTGATTTTAACTAAGTTATATGTAAGCAATAGGACATTCATTTCTTATTGTAGTTTTGTGTCCTTTTACTGATCACAGATAAATGCATAGTATTTATTAACCCCTTCAGTAGCACAGGCATTAACACAGAGCTTATTATCACATTACCTGGTACAGGCTGCTACATTGTATCTGTGTAACGTGCATATAATCAATTAAAGGGGCAGTGTAATGTAAAATGGTCCCCATTAGAAGTGTTCCTAATGACTTATTATACCAGCTGCAGACTATAAAATGTGTGAGAAATTGTACTTTTAGCTTTATTTTTAATATGTAATAGCTGTTTCTGTTAAAGGGACAGTCTACAGCAGAATAGTGGTGAAAAACTGTCAAAATGCCCTAAGAGAAGAGGCGGCCTTCAAGGGCTTAGAAGTTTGCATATGAACCTCCTAGGTTTAGCCTTCAACTAAGAATACCAAGAGAACAAAACAAAATTGGTGATAAAAGTAAATTGGAAAATTGTTTAAAATGACATTCTCTATCTGAATCATGAAAGTTTATTTTGGACTAGACTGCCCTTTTAACTGAACCCACAACCCAATGCAATGGGCTGAGCTTCCAAGGAGAACAGACCTAATTACCTTATCTCTCTATTTTTTCTTTTATAAACCTTCTTGTTTATGTAGATTTTCTATAGATAGTACTTGAAATAAAATGTGTTACAATAACTAATATAAATAAGAAAAAGTAACCAAAATCACAGCAAATAAAAAAATCATAAATAAATGTTATTTAAAAGTAGAAATCTATACAAAATATAAAACTGTAGTGACCCTTTAATACTATATAAGGATATCTGTGCATTTGTACAGTGTCCTCAAGTTGTTTTTTCTTTACACCACTCTTTAAGGAGAGAAAGCTTATATAGAGTAAGACTAGGGTTGCCCCATTTAGTTCAGACCAAACCCAAACATTCATGCGCCGTGCACAGCACACTATGTATAATAACACAGGCACAGCACACTATGTATAATAACACAGCACACTATGTATAATAGCACAGCACACTATGTATAATAACACAGCACACTATGTATAATAGCACAGGCACAGCACACTATGTATAATAACACAGCACACTATGTATAATAACACAGGCACAGCACACTATGTATAATAACACAGCACACTATGTATAATAACACAGGCACAGCACACTATGTATAATAACACAGCACACTATGTATAATAGCACAGCACACTATGTATAATAACACAGCACACTATGTATAATAGCACAGGCGCAGCACAATATGTATAATAGCACAGCACACTATGTATAATAACACAGCACACTATGTATAATAGCACAGCACACTATGTATAATAGCACAGCACACTATGTATAATAACACAGCACACTATGTATAATAACACAGCACACTATGTATAATAGCACAGCACACTATGTATAATAACACAGCACACTATGTATAATAGTACAGCACACTATGTTTAATAACACAGCACACTATGTATAATAACACAGCACACTATGTATAACACAGCACAACATGTATAATAACACAGCACAACATGTATAATAACACAGCACACTATGTATAATAACACAGCACAACATGTACAATAACACAGCACACTATGTATAATTTAACACAGCACAACATGTACAATAACACAGCACACTATGTATAATAACACAGCACACTATGTATAATAACACAGCACACTATGTATAATAACACAGCACACTATGTATAAGAGCACAGCACACTATGTATAATAGCACAGCACACTATGTATAAGAGCACAGCACACTATGTATAATAGCACAGCACACTATGTATAATAGCACAGCACACTATGTATAATAACACAGCACACTATGTATAATTGCACAGCACACTATGTATAATAACATAGCACACTATGTATAATAGCACAGCACACTATGTATAATAGCACAGCACACTATGTATAATAACACAGCACACTATGTATAATAGCACAGCACACTATGTATAATAACACAGCACACTATGTATATTAGCACAGCACACTATGTATATTAGCACAGCACACTATGTATAATAACACAGCACACTATGTATAATAACACAGCACACTATTTATAATAACACAGCACACTATGTATAATAACACAGCACACTATGTATAATAACACAGCACACTATGTATAATAACACAGCACACTATGTATAATAACACAGCACACTATGTATAATAACACAGCACACTATGTATAATAGCACAGGCACAGCCCACTATGTATAATAACACAGCACACTATGTATAATAGCACAGCACACTATGTATAATAACACAGCACACTATGTATAATAGCACAGGCACAGCACACTATGTATAATAACACAGCACACTATGTATAATAACACAGCACACTGTGTAATAGCACAGCACACTGTATAATAGCACAGCACACTATGTATAATAGCACAGCACACTATGTATAATAGCACACACAGCACACTATGTATAATAACACAGCACACTATGTATAATAACACAGCACACTATGTATAATAGCACAGCACACTATGTATAATAACACAGCACACTATGTCTAATAACACGGCACACTATGTATAATAACACGGCACACTATGTATAATAACACAGCACACTATGTATAATAGCACAGCACACTATGTATAATAACACAGCACACTATGTATAATAACACAGCACACTATGTATAATAACAAAGCACACTATGTATAATAACACAGCACACTATGTATAATAACACAGCACACTATATATAATAACACAGCACACTATGTATAATAGCACAGCACACTATGTATAATAACACAGCACACTATGTATAATAACACAGCACACTATGTATAAAAGCACAGCACACTATGTATAATAACACAGCACACTATGTATAATAGCATATAATAGCACAGCACACTATGTATAATAACACAGCACACTATGTATAATAACACAGCACACTATGTATAATAGCACAGCACACTATGTATAATAACACAGCACACTATGTATAATAGCACAGCACACTATGTATAATAACACAGCACACTATGTATAATAGCACAGGACACTATGTATAATAACACAGCACACTATGTATAATAACACAGCACACTATGTATAATAACACAGCACACTATGTATAATAGCACAGCACACTATGTATAATAGCACAGCACACTATGTATAATAGCACAGCACACTATGTATAATAACACAGCACACTATGTATAATAGCACAGGCACAGCACACTATGTATAATAGCACAGCACAATATGTATAATAACACAGCACACTAAGACAGTGGAGGGCAGCATAGCCCAGAACGACCATAATAATTAAGGCCCTTAGGAGTGTGCTGCTGTGAAGTTGCAACAATGTTGCATTAGTGAGGGTGGGGTTTAGCTTACCTTTAAGTAGTCAGCTCCCAAGGCCCAAACCCTCTTTTCCAGCTCGTCTTCACAGCGTCAGGATCATCTGTCAGGATTCCTGTGGAAGAAGTTGCCGGAACTAGATGAGCTGATGATTGACGAGTTTGATTCAGGAGAAGATGAGGTGCAGCCTTCCCCCCCTCGACCGGTGAGTCGTGCCCCGGGGTCTAGCCTGTACCCTGAGGTTATGGTTGTCTCCCCCTCTCCCACCCCTCCTTTAATCCCCCCTCCAGTGTCGGTAGAAGTGGGTCCCCAGGTAGCAGAGGGGGTTGTGGTAGGCGAGCAGGGCTCTGTTCCCAGTGCGAGTGGCGTCGGGGGTGAGGCCTTACCTGAACCGGTCACTCTTACCGGTGAGGCGGTCTCCACGGCGGTTGCGCTGCTCCAGTCTTTGGCAGCGGTGCTTTCCAGCGGGGGGTCGGCATCCCAGGGCGGTCCTCCAGCTTCGGTTCGTGCGTCGGCGGCCACGCGTGTATCCATGTCCGCGTCAGGGCCCGTCTCTTCCGGTTTGGCCGTTTCCGGTGACGTCACTTCCAGTGACGTCACGTCCGGGAACGCCATTCCGGAATCCAGAGGCAAGCGGGCAGCATCGTCGTCTCCGCCGGGGTACACAGGTAAGAGAGGGGTACCCCGGGGGGGCGACGCCCGCGGGGGGTGCGCAGCGAGGCTCAATTACTCAGCGCCCGCGTGGGGACACTGATTTGGCGGCCATTGAAAGAAAGGGGTAGAAGGTTGCATGAGGGATCTCATGAGCAAGCCGCAAGCCTGACCGGGGGTATGATGGCACTTGATGGTTCTCCGATCAGGGCAAATAGTGTGTCTGAGGGGCAAGTAGTTTCTGAGGGGCAAGTAGCAAGGGCACATTCGCCCGGAAGGGCCCAGATTGGGGAAACAGGCATTAATGAGCAGGTCGCAGGCCTGACGGGGAATATGCCTACTGCGCAACAAGTCGCAGGGCCTCAGGCCGCAATCACGCAGGCTGGGGGCAAGCGTCGGCCGGCGAATACATCGCGGCCTAGCAGACGCCGTAGTACTGCGTCACGCAGCAAGCGTAGCGCCCGGCAGGGTGCACGGGTGGCGCCCGCGGGTGTGGCCCTCAGCGGGGCTCCCCCAGGCGTTGTTACTAGGGCCTCTGCAAAGAAAGGCCCAGTTATCACGCCCAGTCTATGTCAGGGTGCACAGGCTGTGACTGAACAGAACAGACAAGTGCAGTTTGCTAATGCAGTGATGAATGTGCGTATGGCTGATATGGTTGATGATGGTATTGTAGAGTGTGGCAGTGATCACAGGAGCCCCAGTCCCTTAGGGTCCCGTAGGAATGTGGTTGGTGGGCCTTCGTCCCCTTCCCTGGGTACTCCTCTTTCGCATTTTTCTCCACAGATCATTATGGAACCCAGAACTGCATTACTGCCACTCCAGGCCACCCCCAGTGCCGTTGAGAGGGAGCCACAGTCTCAGGAGCAGCCATCCACTTCTTCTGGTCCTGTCCCGGTGCAACGCCTCTTGGGAGCTGGTAAGCACACTATTACTTTTGAACGTAGTATTTTAAACTCATCCTCGGATGATTCAGGTTCTGAAAGTGATAGATCCCTGGGGTTGGAAGCGAAAGGGCAAAAAAGAATGTATAGGATGGTGAAGTGGTTAGTGGAAGAAAGGAAGGCTATGGGTCTTCCCCTCCGCCCTGGTTCATCCCGCATGGAACCCACTGTTCCTATGCTGACACCTCCTGCGTCAACAGACTTAGTTAGCCCGATTATGGGGAACAGGCGCAGGGCAGCTGTACATGGGGACATTGACACATGGCCTGCGTTTGGTCTACATGAACATCTCAAATCTAAGATGGTTCGGCGCATTCAGGGTGGGAGGTATGTGCACATGTTTGAGCTTTCTGCGGAGGCTTATCGCCAAAAAGAAATGGCGGATGATGGCACAGCCCGAAAAAATTTAAACGTCCTGATTCCTATGAGGAATGGCGCAAGTGCTTTCGGGTTTATGCGTCCTGTTATATCTCTAAATTCCCCGATCAAGCTTTGAACATCCTGAAATATCAGGATTCCATTGAAACAGTGTACGAGAAGTACAGGGAGGGAGCTTGGCGGGACTACGACGCTGCCTTCCGTAGGAAGATGGTTGGAAACCCTCTCCTTACTTTCGGTGACGTTGATTCACGTTTATGGGCGCAATTGGGTCCTAAAAAACAGGCGGCACCTATTATAGCGGTCGGAGCATCGGGGGGCGTTAAGGCCTCGCAGCACTCTCGACGGCGGCCCACAGGGGTGTGCTGGCGCTTCCAGGACAAATCGTGTACCAGGGGAGCGGCATGCGCATTTCGGCACGCGTGCAAAACCTGCGGTGGCGGCCACTCGGGGTCCGAGTGTATCAGAACCCAGGACGCGGGTCGTTCCCAGGAGAGACCAGCAGCTGGCTCCAAACCTTTCCCTGTTGGAAAGGGCGGCCACACCTCTGAAGGTGGCCGTAATTGAGAAATGGCTGCTGCTGTACCCATTTAAGGAGGCCGCCTTGCTGCTTAAAGGCGGTCTGCGGTCGGGATTTGTTATCCCAGTCGGATCGCACGTGGAGGGTTCCTCGTCACGCAGGAACCTAAAATCCGCATATCAGTTTCCTGAGGTTTTGCGGGATAAACGGAATAAAGAAATTGGGCTGGGTCGTATGGCAGGTCCATTTGAGGAGATTCCCCTCCCAGGGCTGGTTGTTTCACCTTTGGGGGTAGTCCCAAAAAAGGAGCCGGGTAAATTCCGGCTCATCCAACACCTGTCCTTCCCGAAGGGTCGTTCGGTGAATGACGCCATACCCCCTGAGCTTAGCTCAGTTTTTTACCAATCATTTGATGAAGCGTTGGGGCTAGTTCGCCGGGCGGGGGCCGGAGCCCTGATGGCAAAGCTGGATGTAGAATCTGCTTTTCGGCTCCTGCCTATTCACCCCTCCTCTTTTAGGCTCATGGGGTGTTATTTTGAGGGGCAGTACTACGTGGACAAATGCTTGCCCATGGGGTGCTCAATTTCGTGTGCTTACTTCGAGGCTTTCAGCTGCTTCTTGCACTGGGCCATCGCGGAGGTGGCCGGATTCGACGGCCTGGCACACTACTTGGATGATTTTCTGCTGGTTGGGCGGACAGGATCATCCGAGTGTGCTTTCTTGATGAAAGTCACCAGGGTTCTGATGGATAGAATGGGAGTTCCTCTGGCGGAGGACAAGTCCCAGGGTCCTTGCACGTGCCTTACTTTCTTGGGCATCGAAGTTGATTCGGTGGCAGGGCAGTGCCGTCTGCCACAAGAAAAAATTCAGCGCATGTTGGAGTCAGTACGCGCTATGAGAACAGAGCTGTATCGCTCCGTAAAAGACCTTCAAATCCTATTGGGTTTGCTGAACTTTGCTGGCAGGATTATTCCTATGGGTAGAATATTCCTCCGCAGGCTCGAGAGGCAGCTGTGCGGAGAAAGATCGCAGACCCGGAGGTTCCGGGTGTCTGCTGAGATGGTGGAAGATCTTAAGGTCTGGGAATAATTTCTTCTCCACTTTAACGGGATCTACCTGTGGCGGGAGGTGGTTCCTTCTAACACAGCGATCCAGTTGTTCACTGATGCGGCTGGGTCCCACGGGTACGGGGCTTTCTTGGCCGGGCAATGGAGCGCCGGCCCATGGCCCGCCGCGTGGATAGAAAGAGGCTTGGTTAGAAACCTATGCCTTCTTGAACTGTTTCCCATACTGGTCGCTCTTGACATTTGGGGCGATCAGCTTCGCGACCGTGAGGTGATTTTCTGGACGGATAACATGAGCGTTGTTTATGCTGTCAACAGGCTCTCATCTAGTTCCTCTCCGGTTGTGCGGTATTTGAGACTGTTGGTGCTGAGGTGTCTGCACCTGAATATTGTGTTCCGTGCTAAGCATGTCCCGGGCGTCCAGAATAGGATTGCGGATGCGCTCTCCCGTTTTCAATGGGAAGCATTTTATGCACTGGTGCCCGATGCGGACACTAACGGATTGTCCTGTCCCACTTACTTATGGCAGGTGGCGCTGGATGGGGCCCCCTGATTGCGATGGTTCGTGCTTCCCTCGCTCCGTCTACCTGGGCTACCTATGTGAAATACTGGACGGAGTGGATCGCTTTTTGTGACTTCAGGTGCCGTCCCTCCTGTGACGGGGACCAGTGGGGCTTACTAGAATGGATTACCGAACTTAAAGGTAATGGTGTTTCGAAGACTGCGGTGGGATCACGCCTGGCGGCAGTGTCCTTTTTCTGCAAGTTGTATGGGCTTGCTGACTTGCTGGTTAGGCAGGTACTTCGAGGCTGGGGGCGTATGGCGCCCAGGGTCAGGGATTTCAGGGAACCAGTTACCATCGAGCGTCTGGTAACGTTGTGCCGAGTTTTGCCGGCGGTTTGTTCATCCGCCTACGAGGCTACCCTGTTCTCAGCCGCCTTTGGGCTGGCTTTTCACGGGGCTCTTGGGTAGGGGAAATTGTCCCGCCCTCTAAGAAGAAGATGGGCGGCCTTTTGCTGCCCCATGTTAGAGACGATGGGTTGTCTATTTTGGTCTTTCTCCCCAGATCCAAAACAGACCAAGAAGGGAGAGGTGCCTGGTTAGCTTTGCCGGCCCATGATGAATCTGTTTGCTGCCCGGTCAGACTGATTAAGGCCTATATGGACGTGCGTCCTGAGGGTTTCTCACAATTTCTAGTTCACGAGGACGGTTCCCCGTTGACTAGGTTCCAGTTTAGAAAGGTGTTGGCCTGGGCAGCATCAAGGGTAGGTCTTGACCCAAGGGTCATTGCTCCCCATTCCTTTAGGGTGGGCGCGGCCACCACTGCCGCTAGTTTAGGATGGTCGGCTGACCATATTAGAGCTCTGGGGAGATGGAGGTCGCAAAGGTATCTTTTATATGTTAGGCCTTTGACTGTTTAGATGTGATTATGTTTTGCAGGTGCAATGGTTAACCTCTGTTTCTTTTCTTAGGACCAAGGAGTGGTCCACTGAGAGTATGGATTACGGGGCATTCGTACATCCACTGGGCGGAGCTTCGGGCGATTGCGAGACCAGATGGGCGTCAGCTGGGGTTTCCTTCTTCCCGAGTCACTGTTAGGTGGTTAGGGCGCAGGGGGCTTACGTGGCAGGCTCTGCCTGAGTTGCTGCAGGGGGCCTTGCGCAGGTGGGAGAAACCCCATGTACTTATCATCCACACAGGTGGAAATGATATGGGGCTCCTACCGTGCAAGCAGCTCAGTGCGGTTATTCAGTCGGATCTGCGCACGATTCAGGCGTGGATTCCCCAAGTAAGGATAGGATGGTCTAACATCATTCCCAGGATAGAATGGCACCATATGCAGTCTCATTGCGCAGCTTTCCAGGTCCGCAAGAAAATTAACAGAGAAGTTAGGATTTTCTTAGGGCAGTCAGGAGGGTTTGTTGTGGAACATGGGAACATATCAACGGCTGAGAGGTGCCTCTACCGAAGGGACGGGGTGCACCTCTCTGAGAGGGGCATTGACCTGTTCCTCTGTAATTTGAGGCGTGCTATACTTAATCATCTATAGGTGTGGCGGCAAGAGGTGAGCCTGTTGGGCTATCTCTTGTGGTGGTTGGTCCGCGCCCTGGTTTGCCATCAGAGGTAGAGTGACGGCTGCCCAGGGGAGGGTGATCTCTGCAGGCGCGCGCCTGGGGTCCCTCCCATTCTAAGATGCCGAGAACTCCCTAAGCTTCTGCGGCAGCTGAGCTCCGCTTGTGTGGGCATTCACGGGCGCGGTCCATTCTTCCTAGCAGGGGGTTCCTACTCCTAACTAGATTGCCGCCACATGTTTTAGCTGGCCCCGTTGAGTCCAGCCGGTTCTCAGGTTCTACAATGAATGCGACCCTCGGGTCTTTTCCCATATATCTGTGTCTGCGTGGTTATTCAAGTATTACAGTTTTATGTAAAGTTATTTAAGAGTTTATATTTGTACATAGTTATGTTGTTGAGTCAGTTTTATGGCTCCAGTTATTAAAGTTTATCCAGCAAGCCAGGAGGATAGGGCATTTAATTAATTAAGACAGTGGAGGGCAGCATAGCCCAGAACGACCATAATAATTAAGGCCCTTAGGAGTGTGCTGCTGTGAAGTTGCAACAATGTTGCATTATTGAGGGTGGGGTTTAGCTTACCTTTAAGTAGTCAGCTCCCAAGGCCCAAACCCTCTTTTCCAGCTCGTCTTCACAGCGTCCCTCCCTCCCTGCATTGGTTCATACGGCAATCTTTAGGCTGCTACATCACCAGGGTGTTTCAGCTAGGTGTCCGAGGCTGGATGAGAGCTACGCGGCTTGTTTCCTTAAGTCCAAGGACGGTAGTTTTTGACTCCCCAGGTAGTGGCATGGATACGCGTCTAGTCACACCTGGTCCTACTGGTTCGGAGATCTTTACTTTACACCCTGGTTAGGCGGTTGGTCCGCGCCCCGGTTTGCCATCAGAGGTAGAGTGACGGCTGCCCAGGGGAGGGTGATCTCTGCAGGCGCGCGCCTGGGGTCCCTCCCATTCTAAGATGCTGAGAACTCCCTAAGCTTCTGCGGCAGCTGAGCTCCGCTTGTGTGGGCATTCACGGGCGCGGTCCATTCTTCCTAGCAGGGGGTTCCTACTCCTAACTAGATTGCCGCCACATGTTTTAGCTGGCCCCGTTGAGTCCAGCCAGTTCTCAGGTTCTACAATAAATGCGACCCTCGGGTCTTTTCCCATATATCTGTGTCTGCGTGGTTATTCAAGTATTACAGTTTTATGTAAAGTTATTTAAGAGTTTATATTTGTACATAGTTATGTTGTTGAGTCAGTTTTATGGCTCCAGTTATTAAAGTTTATCCAGCAAGCCAGGAGGATAGGGCATTTAATTAATTAAGTATAATAACACAGCACACTATGTATAATAACACAGCACACTATGTATAATAGCACAGCACACTATGTATAATAACACAGCACACTATGTATAATAACACAGCACACTATGTATAATAACACAGCACACTATGTATAATAACACAGCACACTATGTATAATAGCACAGCACACTGTGTATAATAGCACAGCACACTATGTATAATAACACAGCACACTATGTATAATAACACAGCACACTATGTATAATAGCACAGGACACTATGTATAATAGCACAGCACACTATGTATAATAACACAGCACACTATGTATAATAGCACAGCACACTATGTATAATAGCACAGCACACTATGTATAATAGCACAGGACACTATGTATAATAGCACAGGCACAGCACACTATGTATAATAACACAGGCACACTATGTATAATAGCACAGCACACTATGTATAATAACACAGCACACTATGTATAATAACACAGCACACTATGTATGATAGCACAGCACACTATGTATGATAGCACAGCACACTATGTATGATAGCACAGCACACTATGTATAATAGCACAGCACACTATATATAATAGCACAGCACACTATGTATAATAACACAGCACACTATGTAAAATAACACAGCACACTATGGGGGGTAGTTATCAAGCCGTCAACCTCAAATACGCTGGAATTCCGCAGCGTATTTGTGGCGAGGCTGATACGCCTTAGTTATCAAAGGATCGAGACCGGCAAAAGTAGAATTTTGTGACGTAAGCATCGATCCACCGGACTCCGTCCGACACAGATCGATTCTTACGTCACTCCAGATGTTCCGCACACAAGTGCGGCACATTCTCACTACTTTTGCTAGTTATCAAAAAACTAGCAGGTACGCTCGGCACTTTTACGGCCCAGCGTACCTGGTTTTCAATCCGCCACCCCTGGAGGCTTCGGATCCCATAGGAATCAATGGGAGTCTGACCATAGCGAAAGTACAAGTTCGCTGCTGACAGACATCCCATTGATTCCTATGGGAGCTGTCTACACCTAACACCCTAACATGTACCCCGAGTCTAAACACCGCTAATCTGACCCCCCCTACACCGCCGCAACTAAATAAAGTTATTACCCCCTAAACCGCCGCTCCCGGAGCCCACCGCAAGCTACTCTATACATATTAACCCCTAAACCGCCGCTCCCGGAGCCCACCGCAACTATAATAAATGTATTAACCCCTAAACCGCCGCTCCCTGAACCCGCCGCAACCTATATTAAATGTATTAACCCCTATCCTGCCCCCCTACACCGTCGCCACCTATAATAAATTTATTAACCCCTATCCTGCCCACCACTACGCCGCCGCCACTGTAATAAAATTATTAACCCCTAAACCTAAGTCTAACCCTAACCCTAACGCCCCCCTAACTTAAATATTAATTAAATAAATCTAAATAAATTAACTCTTATTAACTAAATGAATCCTATTTAAAACTAAATACTTACCTTTAAAATAAACCCTAATATAGCTACAATATAAATAATAATTATATTCTAGCTATCTTAGGATTTATATTTATTTTACAGGTAACTTTCAATTTATTTTAACCATGTACAATAACTATTAAATAGTTATTAACTATTTAATACCTTACCTAGCTAAAATAAAGAGAAATGTACCTGTGAAATAAATCCTAACCTAAGTTACAATTACACCTAACACTACACTATACTTTAATAAATTATTCCTATTTAAAAATAAATACTTACCTGTAAAATAAACCCTAAGATAGCTACAATATAATTAATAATTATATTATAGCTATCTTAGGATTTATATTTATTTTACAGGTAACTTTGTATTTATTTTAGCTAGTTAGAATAGTTATTAAATAGTTATTAACTATTTAATAACTACCTAGCTAAAAGAAATACAAAATTACCTGTAAAATAAATCCTAACCTAAGTTACAATTAAACCTAATACTACACTATCATTAAATTAACTAAATAAACTACCTACAAATAACTACAATTAAATACAATTACATAAACTAACTAAAGTACAAAAAATAAAAAAAGCTAAGTTACAAAAAATAAAAAAATAAGTTACAAACATGTTAAAAATATTACAACAATTTTAAGCTACTTAACCTAATCTAAGCCCCCTAATAAAATAACAAACCCCCCCAAAATAAAAAAAATCCCTACCCTATTCTAAATTAAATACATTTCAAAGCTCTTTTACCTTACCAGCCCTTAAAAGGGCCATTTGTGGGGGCATGCCCCAAAAAGTTCAGCTCTTTTGCCTGTAAAAGAAAAATACAACCCCCCCCAACATTAAAACCCACCACCCACATACCCCTAATCTAACCCAAACCCCCTTACAAAAACCTAACACTAATCCCCTGAAGATCATCCTACCTTGAGTCGTCTTCACTCAGCCGAGCCACCGATGGAACTGAAGAGGACATCCGGAGCGGAAGAAGTTAATCCTCCAAGCGGCGCTGAAGAAATCTTCCATCCGATGAAGTCATCATCCAGGCGGCGCTGAAGAAGTCTTCGATCCGGCCGATGTCATCTTCAAAGAGGCGCGGAAGAGGTCTTCTATCCGGGCGAAGTCATCTTCCAAGCCGGGTCTTGAATCTTCCTTCCGCCGACGCGGAACCACCTTCTTCACCGACGGACTACGACGAATGACGGCTCATTTAAGGGACGTCATCCAAGATGGCGTCCCCTCAATTCCGATTGGCTGATAGGATTCTATCAGCCAATCGGAATTAAGGTAGGAAAAATCTGATTGGCTGATGGAATCAGCCAATCAGATTGAGCTCGCATTCTATTGGCTGTTCCGATCAGCCAATAGAATGCGAGCTCAATCTGATTGGCTGATTGGATCAGCCAATCGGATGATCTTCAGGGGATTAGTGTTAGGTTTTTGTAAGGGGGGTTTGGGTTAGATTAGGGGTATGTGGGTGGTGGGTTTTAATGTTGGGGGGGGGTTGTATTTTTCTTTTACAGGCAAAAGAGCTGTTTTCTTTGGGGCATGCCCCCACAAATGGCCCTTTTAAGGGCTGGTAAGGTAAAAGAGCTTTGAAATTTATTTAATTTAGAATAGGGTAGGGATTTTTTTTATTTTGGGGGGGTTTGTTATTTTATTAGGGGGCTTAGATTAGGTGTAAGTAGCTTAAAATTGTTGTAATATTTTTATCATGATTGTAACTTATTTTTTTATTTTTTGTAACTTAGCTTTTTTTATTTTTTGTACTTTAGTTAGTTTATGTAATTGTATTTAATTGTAGTTATTTGTAGGTAGTTTATTTAATTAATTTAATGATAGTGTAGTATTAGGTTTAATTGTAACTTAAGTTAGGATTTATTTTACAGGTAATTTTGTATTTCTTTTAGCTAGGTAGTTATTAAATAGTTAATAACTATTTAATAACTATTCTAACTAGCTAAAATAAATACAAAGTTACCTGTAAAATAAATATAAATCCTAAGATAGCTATAATATAATTATTAATTATATTGTAGCTATCTTAGGGTATATTTTACAGGTAAGTATTTATTTTTAAATAGGAATAATTTATTAAAGTATAGTGTAGTGTTAGGTGTAATTGTAACTTAGGTTAGGATTTATTTCACAGGTACATTTCTCTTTATTTTAGCTAGGTAAGCTATTAAATAGTTAATAACTATTTAATAGTTATTGTACATGGTTAAAATAAATTGAAAGTTACCTGTAAAATAAATATAAATCCTAAAATAGCTAGAATATAATTATTATTTATATTGTAGCTATATTAGGGTTTATTTTAAAGGTAAGTATTTAGTTTTAAATAGGATTCATTTAGTTAATAAGAGTTAATTTATTTAGATTTATTTAATTAATATTTAAGTTAGGGGGGTGTTAGGGTTAGGGTTAGACTTAGGTTTAGGGGTTAATAATTTTATTACAGTGGCGGCGGCGTAGTGGGGGGAAGGATAGGGGTTAATAAATTTATTATAGGTGGCGACGGTGTAGGGGGGGCAGATTAGGGGTTAATAAATTTATTATAGGTGGCGACGGTGTAGGGGGGGCAGGATAGGGGTTAATAGGTTTAATATAGGTTGCGGCGGGTTCATGGAGCGGCGGTTTAGGGGTTAAACTATTTAGTTGCGGAGAGGTGCGGGATCAGCAGGATAGGGGTTAATAATTTTATAATAGAGGGCGACGGTGTAGGGGGGGCAGGATAAGGGTTACTAGGTATACTGTAGGTGGCAGCGGTGTCCGGGAGCGGCGGTTTAGGGGTTAATACATTTATAAGAGTTGCGGCAGGGTCTAGGAGCGGCGGTTTAGGGGTTAATACATTTATAAGAGTTGCGGCGGGGTCTAGGAGCGGCGGTTTAGTGGTTAGTCACTTTATTTAGTTGCGGGGGGCTCCGGGGGCGCCGGTATAGGGGGTAGAACAGTGCAGTTTAGTGTGAGTGCTTAGTGACAGGCTAGCAATAAAGCTGGGAAAAAGCGGAAGGGCAGCGAGATCGGATGAGTGATAACTGTCACAGTCCGCTGCTCATCGCCCCGCGGCTTTTTGACAGCTTTATTTGATAACTTAGGCGTATTTTTTCAGGTCCGCGGCGGCGAAGGTAGGCGAGCTTAGGCGGGCGTATTGGGCCGGCGAAGTCAGAAAAGTAGACGGCTTGATAACTACCCCCCATAGTGTGCTGTGCCTGTGCTATTATACATAGTGTGCTGTGCTATTATACAGTGTGCTGTGTTATTATACATAGTGTGCTGTGCTATTATACATAGTGTGCTGTGCTATTATACAGTGTGCTGTGTTATTATACATAGTGTGCTGTGTTATTATACATAGTGTGCTGTGGTATTATACATAGTGTGCTGTGTTATTATACATAGGGGGGTAGTTATCAAGCCGTCTACTTTTCTGACTTCACCGGCCCAATACGCCCGCCTAAGCTCGCCTACCTTCGCCGCCGCGGACCTGAAAAAATACGCCTAAGTTATCAAATAAAGCTGTCAAAAAGCCGCGGGGCGATGAGCAGCGGACTGTGACAGTTATCACTCATCCGATCTCGCTGCCCTTCGGCTTTTTCCCAGCTTTATTGCTAGCCTGTCACTAAGCACTCACACTAAACTGCACTGTTCTACCCCCTATACCGGCGCCCCCGGAGCCCCCCGCAACTAAATAAAGTGACTAACCCCTAAACCGCCGCTCCTAGACCCCGCCGCAACTCTTATAAATGTATTAACCCCTAAACCGCCGCTCCTAGACCCTGCCGCAACTCTTATAAATGTATTAACCCCTAAACCGCCGCTCCCAGACACCGCTGCCACCTACAGTATACCTAGTAACCCCTATCCTGCCCCCCCTACACGGTCGCCCTCTATTATAAAATTATTAACCCCTATCCTGCTGATCCCGCACCTCTCCGCAACTAAATAAATAGTTTAACCCCTAAACCGCCGCTCCATGAACCCGCCGCAACCTATATTAAACCTATTAACCCCTATCCTGCCCCCCCTATACCGTCGCCACCTATAATAAATTTATTAACCCCTAATCTGCCCCCCCTACACCGTCGCCACCTATAATAAATTTATTAACCCCTATCCTGCCCCCCACTACGCCGCCGCCACTGTAATAAAATTATTAACCCCTAAACCTAAGTCTAACCCTAACCCTAACGCCCCCCTAACTTAAATATTAATTAAATAAATCTAAATAAATTAACTCTTATTAACTAAATGAATCCTATTTAAAACTAAATACTTACCTTTAAAATAAACCCTAATATAGCTACAATATAAATAATAATTATATTCTAGCTATCTTAGGATTTATATTTATTTTACAGGTAACTTTCAATTTATTTTAACCATGTACAATAACTATTAAATAGTTATTAACTATTTAATAGCTTACCTAGCTAAAATAAAGAGAAATGTACCTGTTAAATAAATCCTAACCTAAGTTACAATTACACCTAACACTACACTATACTTTAATAAATTATTCCTATTTAAAAATAAATACTTACCTGTAAAATAAACCCTAAGATAGCTACAATATAATTAATAATTATATTATAGCTATCTTAGGATTTATATTTATTTTACAGGTATTTTTGTATTTATTTTAGCTAGTTAGAATAGTTATTAAATAGTTATTAACTATTTAATAACTACCTAGCTAAAAGAAATACAAAATTACCTGTAAAATAAATCCTAACTTAAGTTACAATTAAACCTAATACTACACTATCATTAAATTAATTAAATAAACTACCTACAAATAACTACAATTAAATACAATTACATAAACTAACTAAAGTACAAAAAATAAAAAAAGCTAAGTTACAAAAAATAAAAAAATAAGTTACAAACATGTTAAAAATATTACAACAATTTTAAGCTACTTACACCTAATCTAAGCCCCCTAATAAAATAACAAACCCCCCCAAAATAAAAAAATGCCCTACCCTATTCTAAATTAAATAAATTTCAAAGCTCTTTTACCTTACCAGCCCTTAAAAGGGCCATTTGTGGGGGCATGCCCCAAAGAAAACAGCTCTTTTGCCTGTAAAAGAAAAATACAACCCGCCCACCAACATTAAAACCCACCACCCACATACCCCTAATCTAACCCAAACCCCCCTTACAAAAACCTAACACTAATCCCCTGAAGATCATCCTACCTTGAGTCGTCTTCACTCAGCCCAGCCACCGATGGAACTGAAGAGGACATCCGGAGCGGAAGAAGTTAATCCTCCAAGCGGCGCTGAAGAAATCTTCCATCCGATGAAGTCATCATCCAGGCGGCGCTGAAGAAAAGTCTTCGATCCGGCCGATGTCATCTTCAAAGAGGCGCTGAAGAGGTCTTCTATCCGGACGAAGTCATCTTCCAAGCCGGGTCTTGAATCTTCCTTTCCGCCGACGCGGAACCACCTTCTTCACCGACGGACTACGACGAATGACGGCTCCTTTAAGGGACGTCATCCAAGATGGCGTCCCCTCAATTCCGATTGGCTGAAAGGATTCTATCAGCCAATCGGAATTAAGGTAGGAAAAATCTGATTGGCTGATGGAATCAGCCAATCAGATTCAAGTTCAATCCGATTGGCTGATCCAATCAGCCAATCAGATTGAGCTCGCATTCTATTGGCTGATCGGAACAGCCAATAGAATGCGAGCTCAATCTGATTGGCTGATTCCATCAGCCAATCAGATTTTTCCTACCTTAATTCCGATTGGCTGATAGAATCCTATCAGCCAATCGGAATTGAGGGGACGCCATCTTGGATGACGTCCCTTAAAGGAGCCGTCATTCGTCGTAGTCCGTCGGTGAAGAAGGTGGTTCCGCGTCGGCGGAAGGAAGATTCAAGACCCGGCTTGGAAGATGACGTCGCCCGGATAGAAGACCTCTTCAGCGCCTCTTTGAAGATGACATCGGCCGGATCGAAGACTTCTTCAGCGCCGCCTGGATGATGACTTCATCGGATGGAAGATTTCTTCAGCGCCGCTTGGAGGATTAACTTCTTCTGCTCCGGATGTCCTCTTCAGTTCCATCGGTGGCTCGGCTGAGTGAAGACGACTCAAGGTAGGATGATCTTCAGGGGATTAGTGTTAGGTTTTTGTAAGGGGGGTTTGGGTTAGATTAGGGGTATGTGGGTGGTGGGTTTTAATGTTGGGGGGGTTGTATTTTTCTTTTACAGGCAAAAGAGCTGAACTTTTTGGGGCATGCCCCCACAAATGGCCCTTTTAAGGGCTGGTAAGGTAAAAGAGCTTTGAAATTTATTTAATTTAGAATAGGGTAGGGATTTTTTTTATTTTGGGGGGGTTTGTTATTTTATTAGGGGGCTTAGATTAGGTGTAAGTAGCTTAAAATTGTAATATTTTTAACATGTTTGTAACTTATTTTTTTATTTTTTGTAACTTAGCTTTTTTATTTTTTGTACTTTAGTTAGTTTATGTAATTGTATTTCATTGTAGTTATTTGTAGGTAGTTTATTTAGTTAATTTAATGATAGTGTAGTATTAGGTTTCATTGTAACTTAGGTTAGGATTTATTTTACAGGTAATTTTTTATTTCTTTTAGCTAGGTAGTTATTAAATAGTTAATAACTATTTAATAACTATTCTAACTAGCTAAAATAAATACAAAGTTACCTGTAAAATAAATATAAATCCTAAAATAGCTATAATATAATTATCAATGATATTGTAGCTATCTTAGGGTTTATTTTACATGCAAGTATTTATTTTTAAATAGGAATAATTTATTAAAGTATAGTGTAGTGTTAGGTGTAATTGTAACTTAGGTCAGGATTTATTTCACAGGTACATTTCTCTTTATTTTAGCTAGGTAAGCTATTAAATAGTTAATAACTATTTAATAGTTATTGTACATGGTTAAAATAAATTGAAAGTTACCTGTAAAATAAATATAAATCATATATTGTAGCTATATTAGGGTTTATTTTAAAGGTAAGTATTTAGTTTTAAATAGGATTCATTTAGTTAATAAGAGTTAATTTATTTAGATTTATTTAATTAATATTTAAGTTAGGGGGGCGTTAGGGTTAGACTTAGGTTTAGGGGTTAATAATTTTATTACAGTGGCGGCGGCGTAGTGGGGGGCAGGATAGGGGTTAATAAATTTATTATAGGTGGCGACGGTGTAGGGGGGGCAGATTAGGGGTTAATAAATTTATTATAGGTGGCGACGGTGTAGGGGGGGCAGGATAGGGGTTAATACATTTAATATAGGTTGCGGCGGGTTCAGGGAGCGGCGGTTTAGGGGTTAATACATTTATTATAGTTGCGGTGGGCTCCGGGAGCGGTGGTTTAGGGGTTAATATGTATAGAGTATCTTGCGGTGGGCTCCGGGAGCAGCGGTTTAGGGGGTAATAACTTTATTTAGTTGCGGCGGTGTAGGGGGGGTCAGATTAGCTGTGTTTAGACTCGGGGTACATGTTAGGGTGTTAGGTGTAGACAGCTCCCATAGGAATCAATGGGATGTCTGTCAGCAGCGAACTTGTACTTTCGCTATCGTCAGACTCCCATTGATTCCTATGGGATACGCCGCCTCCAGGGGTGGCGGATTGAAAACCAGGTACGCTGGGCCGTAAAAGTGCCGAGCGTACCTGCTAGTTTTTTGATAACTAGCAAAAGTAGTGAGAATGTGCCGCACTTGTGTGCGGAACATCTGGAGTGACGTAAGAATCGATCTGTGTCGGACGGAGTCCGGCGGATCGATGCTTACGTCACAAAATTCTACTTTTGCCGGTCTCGAGCCTTTGATAACTAAGGCGTATCAGCCTCGCCACAAATACGCTGCGGAATTCCAGCGTATTTGAGGTTGACGGCTTGATAACTACCCCCCTATGTATAATAACACAGCACACTATGTATAATAGCACAGCACACTATGTATAATAGCACAGCACACTATGTATAATAACACAGCACACCCTGGCCTAGATTTAGAGTTCGGCGGTAGCCGTCAAAACCAGCGTTAGAGGCTCTTAACGCTGGTTTTGGGCGCCCGCTGGTATTTGGAGTCAGTGATTAAAGGGTCTAACGCTCACTTTTCAGCCGCGACTTTTCCATACCGCAGATCCCCCTACGCCATTTGCGTAGCCTATCTTTTCAATGGGATCTTTCTAACGCCGGTATTTAGAGTCGTTTCTGCAGTGAGCGTTAGAGCTCTAACGACAAGATTCCAGCCGCCTGAAAATAGCAGGAGTTAAGAGCTTTCTGGCTAACGCCGGTTTCTAAAGCTCTTAACTACTGTACCCTAAAGTACACTAACACCCATAAACTACCTATGTACCCCTAAACCGAGCTCCCCCCCACATCGCCGCCACTCGATTAAAATTTTTAACCCCTAATCTGCCGACCGCCACCTACGTTATACTTATGTACCCCTAATCTGCTGCCCCTAACCCCGCCGACCCCTATATTATATTTCTTAACCCCTAACTTGCCCCCCACAACGTCGCCAACACCTGCCTACACTTATTAACCCCTAATCTGCCGAGCGGACCTGAGCGCTACTATAATAAAGTTATTAACCCCTAATCCGCCTCACTAACCCTATCATAAATAGTATTAACCCCTAATCTGCCCTCCCTAATATCGCCGACACCTACCTTCAATTATTAACCCCTAATCTGCCGACTAGAGCTCACCGCTATTCTAATAAATGTATTAACCCCTAAAGCTAAGTCTAACCCTAACACTAACACCCCCCTAAGTTAAATATAATTTTTATCTAACGAAATAAATTAACTCTTATTAAATAAATGATTCCTATTTAAAGCTAAATACTTACCTGTAAAATACATCCTAATATAGCTAAAATATAAATTATAATTATATTATAGCTATTTTAGGATTAATATTTATTTTACAGGTAACTTTGTAATTATTTTAACCAGGTACAATAGCTATTAAATAGTTAAGAACTATTTAATAGTTACCTAGTTAAAATAATAACAAAATTACCTGTAAAATAAGTCCTAACCTAAGATATAATTAAACCTAACACTACCCTATCAATAAAATAATTAAATAAACTACCTACAATTACCTACAATTAACCTAACACTACACTATCAATAAATTAATTAAACACAATTCCTACAAATAAATACAATTAAATAAACTAGCTAAAGTACAAAAAATAAAAAAGATCTAAGTTACAGAAAATAAAAAAATATTTACAAACATAATAAAAATATTACAACAATTTTAAACTAATTACACCTACTCTAAGCCCCCTAATAAAATAACAAAGCCCCCCAAAATAAAAAATTCCCTACCCTATTCTAAATTAAAAAAGTTACAAGCTCTTTTACCTTACCAGCCCTGAACAGGGCCCTTTGCGGGGCATGCCCCAAGAATTTCAGCTCTTTTGCCTGTAAAAGAATAAATACAATACCCCCCCCCCCAACATTACAACCCACCACCCACATACCCCTAATCTAACCCAAACCCCCCTTAAATAAACCTAACACTAAGCCCCTGAAGATCTTCCTACCTTGTCTTCACCATACCAGGTTCACCGATCCGTCCTGAAGAGCTCCTCCGATGTCCTGATCCAAGCCCAAGCGGGGGCTGAAGAGGTCCATGATCCGGTCAAAGTCTTCATCCAAGCGGGGCAGAAGAGGATCTTCCATCCGATTGAAGTCATCATCCAGGCGGCATCTTCGATCTTCTTCCATCCGGAGCGAAGCGGCAGGATCCTGAAGACATCCAGCGCCGAACATCCATCCGGACCGACGACTGAACGACGAATGACTGTTCCTTTAAGGGACGTCATCCAAGATGGCGTCCCTCGAATTCCGATTGGCTGATAGGATTCTATCAGCCAATCGGAATTAAGGTAGGAATTTTCTGATTGGCTGATGGAATCAGCCAATCAGAATCTAGTTCAATCCGATTGGACGATCCAATCAGCCAATCAGATTGAGCTCGCATTCTATTGGCTGATCGGAACAGCCAATAGAATGCGAGCTCAATCTGATTGGCTGATTGGATCGGCCAATCGGATTGAACTAGATTCTGATTGGCTGATTCCATCAGCCAATCAGAAAATTCCTACCTTAATTCCGATTGGCTGATAGAATCCTATCAGCCAATCGGAATTCGAGGGACGCCATCTTGGATGACGTCCCTTAAAGGAACAGTCATTCGTCGTTCAGTCGTCGGTCCGGATGGATGTTCCGCGCTGGATGTCTTCAGAATCCTGCCGCTTCGCTCCGGATGGAAGAAGATCGAAGATGCCGCCTGGATGATGACTTCAATCGGATGGAAGATCCTCTTCTGCCCTGCTTGGATGAAGACTTTGACCGGATCATGGACCTCTTCAGCCCCCGCTTGGGCTTGGATCAGGACATCGGAGGAGCTCTTCAGGACGGATCGGTGAACCTGGTATGGTGAAGACAAGGTAGGAAGATCTTCAGGGGCTTAGTGTTAGGTTTATTTAAGGGGGGTTTGGGTTAGATTAGGGGTATGTGGGTGGTGGGTTGTAATGTTGGGGGGGGGGTATTGTATTTATTCTTTTACAGGCAAAAGAGCTGAAATTCTTGGGGCATGCCCCGCAAAGGGCCCTGTTCAGGGCTGGTAAGGTAAAAGAGCTTGTAACTTTTTTAATTTAGAATAGGGTAGGGAATTTTTTATTTTGGGGGGCTTTGTTATTTTATTAGGGGGCTTAGAGTAGGTGTAATTAGTTTAAAATTGTTGTAATATTTTTATTATGTTTGTAAATATTTTTTTATTTTCTGTAACTTAGATCTTTTTTATTTTTTGTACTTTAGCTAGTTTTTTTAATTGTATTTATTTGTAGGAATTGTGTTTAATTAATTTATTGATAGTGTAGTGTTAGGTTAATTGTAGGTAATTGTAGGTAGTTTATTTAATTATTTTATTGATAGGGTAGTGTTAGGTTTAATTATATCTTAGGTTAGGACTTATTTTACAGGTAATTTTGTTATTATTTTAACTAGGTAACTATTAAATAGTTCTTAACTATTTAATAGCTATTGTACCTGGTTAAAATAATTACAAAGTTACCTGTAAAATAAATATTAATCCTAAAATAGCTATAATATAATTATAATTTATATTTTAGCTATATTAGGATGTATTTTACAGGTAAGTATTTAGCTTTAAATAGGAATCATTTATTTAATAAGAGTTAATTTATTTCGTTAGATAAAAATTATATTTAACTTAGGGGGGTGTTAGTGTTAGGGTTAGATTTAGCTTTAGGGGTTAATACATTTATTAGAATAGCGGTGAGCTCTAGTCGGCAGATTAGGGGTTAATAATTGAAGGTAGGTGTCGGCGATGTTAGGGAGGGCAGATTAGGGGTTAATACTATTTATGATAGGGTTAGTGAGGCGGATTAGGGGTTAATAACTTTATTATAGTAGCGCTCAGGTCCGCTCGGCAGATTAGGGGTTAATAAGTGTAGGCAGGTGTCGGCGACGTTGTGGGGGGCAGATTAGGGGTTAATAAATATAATATAGGGGTCGGCGGTGTTAGGGGCAGCAGATTAGGGGTACATAGGGATAACGTAGGTTGCGGCGGTTTACGGAGCGGCAGATTAGGGGTTAAAAGTGTAATGCAGGGGTCAGCGATAGCGGGAGTGGCAGATTAGGGGTTAATAAGTGTAAGGTTAGGGGTGTTTAGACTCGGGGTACATGTTAGAGTGTTAGGTGCAGACGTAGGAAGTGTTTTCCCATAGGAAACAATGGGGCTGCGTTAGGAGCTGAACGCTGCTTTTTTGCAGGTGTTAGGTTTTTTTTCAGCTCAAACAGCCCCATTGTTTCCTATGGGAGAATCGTGCACGAGCACGTTTTTGATGCCGGCCGCGTCCGTAAGCAACTCTGGTATCGAGAGTTGCATTTGCGGTAAAAATGCCCTACGCTCCTTTTTTGGAGCCTAACGCAGCATTTGTTTTAACTCTCGATACCAGAGTTAAATTTATGGTGCGGCCAGAAAAAAGCCCGCGGAGCGTTAACAGCCCTTTTACCGCCGAACTCTAAATCTAGGCCTATGTATAATAGCACAGCACACTATGTATAATAGCACAGCACACTATGTATAATAGCACAGCACACTATGTATAATAACACAGCACACTGTATAATAGCACAGCACACTATGTATAATAACACAGCACACTATGTATAATAACACAGCACACTATGTATAATAACACAGCACACTATGTATAATAACACAGCACACTATGTATAATAGCACAGCACACTATGTATAATAGCACAGCACACTATGTATAATAACACAGCACACTATGTATAATAACACAGCACACAATGTATAATAACACAGCACACTGTATAATAGCACAGCACACTATGTATAATAACACAGCACACTATTTATAATAACACAGCACACTATGTATAATAACACAGCACACTATGTATAATAGCACAGCACACTATGTATAATAGCACAGCACACTATGTATAATAACACAGCACACTATGTATAATAACACAGCACACTATGTATAATAGCACAGCACACTATGTAAAATAACACAGCACACTATGTATAATAGCACAGCACACTATGTATAATAGCACAGCACACTATGTATAATAACACAGCACACTATGTATAATAACACAGCACATTGTATAATAGCACAGCACACTATGTATAATAACACAGCACACTATGTATAATAACACAGCACACTGTATAATAGCACATCACACTATGTATAATAGCACAGGCACAGCACACTATGTATAATAACACAGCACACTATGTATAATAGCACAGCACACTATGTATAATAACACAGCACACTATGTATAATAGCACAGCACACTATGTATAATAACACAGCACACTATGTATAATAGCACAGCACACTATGTATAATAGCACAGGCACAGCACACTATGTATAATAACACAGCACACTATGTATAATAGCACAGCACACTATGTATAATAACACAGCACACTATGTATAATAGCACAGCACACTATGTATAATAACACAGCACACTATGTATAATAGCACAGCACACTATGTATAATAGCACAGCACACTATGTATAATAACACAGCACACTATGTATAAAAACACAGCACACTATGTATAACAGCACAGCACACTATGTATAATAGCACAGCACACTATGTATAATAACACAGCACACTATGTATAATAACACAGCACACTATGTATAATAGCACAGCACACTATGTATAACAGCACAGCACACTATGTATAATAACACAGCACACTATGTATAATAGCACAGCACACTATGTATAATAGCACAGGCATAGCACACTATGTATAATAACACAGCACACTATGTATAATAACACAGCACACTATGTATAATAGCACAGCACACTATGTATAATAGCACAGCACACTATGTATAATAGCACAGCACACTATGTATAATAACACAGCACACTGTGTATAATAACACAGCACACTGTGTATAATAGCACAGCACACTATGTATAATAGCACAGCACACTATAATAACACGGCACACTATGTATAATAGCACAGCACACTATGTATAATAACACAGCACACTATGTATAAAAACACAGCACACTATGTATAATAACACAGCACACTATGTATAATAACACAGCACACTATGTATAATAGCACAGGCACATCACACTATGTATAATAACACAGCACACTATATATAATAACACGCGCCTAGGGTCAGGGATTTCAGGGAACCAGTTACCATCGAGCGTCTGGTAACGTTGTGCCGAGTTTTGCCGGCGGTTTGTTCATCCGCCTACGAGGCTACCCTGTTCTCAGCCGCCTTTGGGCTGGCTTTTCACGGGGCTCTTAGGGTAGGGGAAATTGTCCTGCCCTCTAAGAAGAAGATGGGCGGCCTTTTGCTGCCCCATGTTAGAGACAATGGGTCGTCTATTTTGGTCTTTCTCCCCAGATCCAAAACAGACCAAGAAGGGAGAGGTGCCTGGTTAGCTTTGCCGGCCCATGATGAATCTGTTTGCTGCCCGGTCAGACTGATTAAGGCCTATATGGACGTGCGTCCTGAGGGTTTCTCACAATTTCTAGTTCACGAGGACGGTTCCCCGTTGACTAGGTTCCAGTTTAGAAAGGTGTTGGCCTGGGCAGCATCAAGGGCAGGTCTTGACCCAAGGGTCATTGCTCCCCATTCCTTTAAGGTGGGCGCGGCCACCACTGCCACTAGTTTAGGATGGTCGGCTGACCATATTAGAGCTCTGGGGAGATGGAGGTCGCAAAGGTATCTTTTATATGTTAGGCCTTTGACTGTTTAGATGTGATTATGTTTTGCAGGTGCAATGGTTAACCTCTGTTTCTTTTCTTAGGACCAAGGAGCGGTCCACTGAGAGTATGGATTACGGGGCATTCGTACATCCACTGGGCGGAGCTTCGGGCGATTGTGAGACCAGATGGGCGTCAGCTGGGGTTTCCCTCTTCCCGAGTCACTGTTAGGTGGTTAGGGCGCAGGGGGCTTATGTGGCAGGCTCTGCCTGAGTTGCTGCAGGGGGCCTTGCGCAGGTGGGAGAAACCCCATGTACTTATCATCCACGCAGGTGGAAATGATATGGGGCTCCTACCGTGCAAGCAGCTCAGTGCGGTTATTCAGTCGGATCTGCGCACGATTCAGGCGTGGATTCCCCAAGTCAGGATAGGATGGTCTAACATCATTCCCAGGATAGAATGGCGCCATATGCAGTCTCATTGCGCAGCTTTCCAGGTCCGCAAGAAAATTAACAGAGAAGTTAGGATTTTCTTAGGGCAGTCAGGAGGGTTTGTTGTGGAACATGGGAACATATCAACGGCTGAGAGGTGCCTCTACAGAAGGTACGGGGTGCACCTCTCTGAGAGGGGCATTGACCTGTTCCTCTGTAATTTGAGGTGTGCTATACTTAATCATCTATAGGTGTGGTGGCAAGAGGTGAGCCTGTTGGGCTATCTCTTGTGGCGGTTGGTCCGCGCCCCGGTTTGCCATCAGAGGTAGAGTGACGGCTGCCCAGGGGAGGGTGATCTCTGCAGGCACGCGCCTGGGGTCCCTCCCATTCTAAGATGCCGAGAACTCCCTAAGCTTCTGCGGCAGCTGAGCTCCGCTTGTGTGGGCATTCAAGGGCGCGGTCCATTCTTCCTAGCAGGGGGTTCCTACTCCTAACTAGATTGCCGCCACATGTTTTAGCTGGCCCCGTTGAGTCCAGCCAGTTCTCAGGTTCTACAATGAATGCGACCCTCGGGTCTTTTCCCATATATCTGTGTCTGCGTGGTTATTCAAGTATTACAGTTTTATGTAAAGTTATTTAAGAGTTTATATTTGTACATAGTTATGTTGTTGAGTCAGTTTTATGGCTCCAGTTATTAAAGTTTATCCAGCAAGCCAGGAGGATAGGGCATTTAATTAATTAAGTATAATAACACAGCACACTATGTATAATAACACAGCACACTATGTATAATAGCACAGCACACTATGTATAATAACACAGCACACTATGTATAATAACACAGCACACTATGTATAATAACACAGCACACTATGTATAATAACACAGCACACTATGTATAATAACACAGCACACTATGTATAACACAGCACACTATGTATAATAACACAGTACACTATGTATTATAGCACAGCACACTATGTATAATAACACGGCACACTATGTATAATAGCACAGCACACTATGTATAATAACACAGCACACTATGTATAATAACACAGCACACTATGTATAATAGCACAGCACACTATTTATAATAGCACAGCACACTATGTATAATAACACAGCACACTATGTATAATAACACAGCACACTATGTATAATAGCACAGGCACAGCACACTATGTATAATAGCACAGCACACTATGTATAATAGCACAGCACACTATGTATAATAACACAGCACACTATGTATAATAATACAGCACACTATGTATAATAACACAGCACACTATGTATAATAGCACAGGACACTATGTATAATAGCACAGCACACTATGTATAATAACACAGCACACTATGTATAATAGCACAGGACACTATGTATAATAGCACAGGCACAGCACACTATGTATAATAACACAGGCACACTGTATAATAGCACAGCACACTATGTATAATAACACAGCACACTATGTATAATAACACAGCACACTATGTATAATAACACAGCACACTATGTATAATAGCACAGCACACTATGTATAATAGCACAGGACACTATGTATAATAGCACAGCACACTATGTATAATAGCACAGCACACTATGTATAATAGCACAGAACACTATGTATAATAGCACAGCACACTATGTATAATAGCACAGCACACTATGTATAATAACACAGCACACTATGTATAATAAACAGCACACTGTATAATAGCACAGCAAACTATGTATAATAGCACAGCACACTATGTATAATAACACAGCACACTGTATAATAGCACAGCACACTATGTATAATAGCACAGGCACAGCACACTATGTATAATAACACAGCACACTATGTATAATATCACAGCACACTATGTATAATAGCACAGCACACTATGTATAATAGCACAGGCACAGCACACTATGTATAATAACACAGCACACTATGTATAATAACACAGCACACTGTATAATAGCACAGCACACTAT
Organism: Bombina bombina; assembly: GCF_027579735.1. NCBI lineage: Eukaryota > Metazoa > Chordata > Amphibia > Anura > Bombinatoridae > Bombina > Bombina bombina. The sequence goes on from NC_069503.1 coordinate 118,478,548, forward strand.
GTATAATAACACAGCACACTATGTATAATAACACAGCACACTATGTATAATAGCACAGCACACTATGTATAATAGCACAGCACACTATGTATAAAAACACAGCACACTATGTATAATAGCACAGCACACTATGTATAATAGCACAGCACACTATGTATAATAACACAGCACACTATGTATAATAACACAGCACACTATGTATAATAGCACAGCACACTATGTATAACAGCACAGCACAGTATGTATAACAGCACAGCACACTATGTATAATAGCACAGCACACTATGTATAATAGCACAGCACACTATGTATAATAGCACAGGCATAGCACACTATGTATAATAACACAGCACACTATGTATAATAACACAGCACACTATGTATAATAGCACAGCACACTATGCATAATAGCACAAAACAATATGTATAATAGCACAGCACTTAATGTATAATAGCACAGCACACTATGTATAATAACACAGCACACTGTGTATAATAGCACAGCACACTATGTATAATAACACAGCACACTATGTATAATAACACAGCACACTATGTATAATAGCACAGCACACTATGTATAATAGCACAGGACACTATGTATAATAGCACAGCACACTATGTATAATAGCACAGCACACTATGTATAATAGCACAGAACACTATGTATAATAGCACAGCACACTATGTATAATAACACAGCACACTATGTATAATAAACAGCACACTGTATAATAGCACAGCAAACTATGTATAATAGCACAGCACACTATGTATAATAACACAGCACACTGTATAATAGCACAGCACACTATGTATAATAGCACAGGCACAGCACACTATGTATAATAACACAGCACACTATGTATAATAGCACAGCACACTATGTATAATAGCACAGCACACTATGTATAATAGCACAGGCACAGCACACTATGTATAATAACACAGCACACTATGTATAATAACACAGCACACTGTATAATAGCACAGCACACTATGTATAATAACACAGCACACTATGTATAATAACACAGCACACTATGTATAATAGCACAGCACACTATGTATAATAGCACAGCACACTATGTATAAAAACACAGCACACTATGTATAATAGCACAGCACACTATGTATAATAGCACAGCACACTATGTATAATAACACAGCACACTATGTATAATAACACAGCACACTATGTATAATAGCACAGCACACTATGTATAACAGCACAGCACAGTATGTATAACAGCACAGCACACTATGTATAATAGCACAGCACACTATGTATAATAGCACAGCACACTATGTATAATAGCACAGGCATAGCACACTATGTATAATAACACAGCACACTATGTATAATAACACAGCACACTATGTATAATAGCACAGCACACTATGCATAATAGCACAAAACACTATGTATAATAGCACAGCACTTAATGTATAATAGCACAGCACACTATGTATAATAACACAGCACACTGTGTATAATAGCACAGCACACTATGTATAATAGCACAGCACACTATGTATAATAACACAGCACACTATGTATACAAACACGGCACACTATGTATAATAACACAGCACACTATGTATAATAGCACAGCACACTATGTATAATAGCACAGCACACTATGTATAATAACACAGCACACTATGTATAATAGCACAGCACACTATGTATAATAACACAGGCACAGCACACTAGGTATAATAGCACATCACACTATGTATAATAACACAGCACACTATGTATAATAACACAGCACACTATGTATAATAGCACAGCACACTATGTATAATAACACAGCACACTATGTATAATAACACAGCACACTATGTATAATAGCACAGCACACTATGTATAATAACACAGCACACTATGTATAATAGCACAGCACACTATGTATAATAACACAGCACACTATGTATAATAACACAGCACACTATGTATAATAGCACAGGCACAGCACACTATGTATAATAACACAGCACACTATATATAATAACACGCGCCTAGGGTCAGGGATTTCAGGGAACCAGTTACCATCGAGCGTCTGGTAACGTTGTGCCGAGTTTTGCCGGCGGTTTGTTCATCCGCCTACGAGGCTACCCTGTTCTCAGCCGCCTTTGGGCTGGCTTTTCACGGGGCTCTTAGGGTAGGGGAAATTGTCCTGCCCTCTAAGAAAAAGATGGGCGGCCTTTTGCTGCCCCATGTTAGAGACGATGGGTCGTCTATTTTGGTCTTTCTCCCCAGATCCAAAACAGACCAAGAAGGGAGAGGTGCCTGGTTAGCTTTGCCGGCCCATGATGAATCTGTTTGCTGCCCGGTCAGACTGATTAAGGCCTATATGGACGTGCGTCCTGAGGGTTTCTCACAATTTCTAGTTCACGAGGACGGTTCCCCGTTGACTAGGTTCCAGTTTAGAAAGGTGTTGGCCTGGGCAGCATCAAGGGCAGGTCTTGACCCAAGGGTCATTGCTCCCCATTCCTTTAGGGTGGGCGCGGCCACCACTGCCGCTAGTTTAGGATGGTCGGCTGACCATATTAGAGCTCTGGGGAGATGGAGGTCGCAAAGGTATCTTTTATATGTTAGGCCTTTGACTGTTTAGATGTGATTATGTTTTGCAGGTGCAATGGTTAACCTCTGTTTCTTTTCTTAGGACCAAGGAGCGGTCCACTGAGAGTATGGATTACGGGGCATTCGTACATCCACTGGGCGGAGCTTCGGGCGATTGCGAGACCAGATGGGCGTCAGCTGGGGTTTCCCTCTTCCCGAGTCACTGTTAGGTGGTTAGGGCGCAGGGGGCTTACGTGGCAGGCTCTGCCTGAGTTGCTGCAGGGGGCCTTGCGCAGGTGAGAGAAACCCCATGTACTTATCATCCACGCAGGTGGAAATGATATGGTGCTCCTACCGTGCAAGCAGCTCAGTGCGGTTATTCAGTCGGATCTGCGCACGATTCAGGCGTGGATTCCCCAAGTCAGGATAGGATGGTCTAACATCATTCCCAGGATAGAATGGCGCCATATGCAGTCTCATTGCGCAGCTTTCCAGGTCCGCAAGAAAATTAACAGAGAACTTAGGATTTTCTTAGGGCAGTCAGGAGGGTTTGTTGTGGAACATGGGAACATATCAACGGCTGAGAGGTGCCTCTACAGAAGGTACGGGGTGCACCTCTCTGAGAGGGGCATTGACCTGTTCCTCTGTAATTTGAGGCGTGCTATACTTAATCATCTATAGGTGTGGCGGCAAGAGGTGAGCCTGTTGGGCTATCTCTTGTGGCGGTTGGTCCGCGCCCCGGTTTGCCATCAGAGGTAGAGTGACGGCTGCCCAGGGGAGGGTGATCTCTGCAGGCACGCGCCTGGGGTCCCTCCCATTCTAAGATGCCGAGAACTCCCTAAGCTTCTGCGGCAGCTGAGCTCCGCTTGTGTGGGCATTCAAGGGCGCGGTCCATTCTTCCTAGCAGGGGGTTCCTACTCCTAACTAGATTGCCGCCACATGTTTTAGCTGGCCCCGTTGAGTCCAGCCGGTTCTCAGGTTCTACAATGAATGCGACCCTCGGGTCTTTTCCCATATATCTGTGTCTGCGTGGTTATTCAAGTATTACAGTTTTATGTAAAGTTATTTAAGAGTTTATATTTGTACATAGTTATGTTGTTGAGTCAGTTTTATGGCTCCAGTTATTAAAGTTTATCCAGCAAGCCAGGAGGATAGGGCATTTAATTAATTAAGTATAATAACACAGCACACTATGTATAATAACACAGCACACTATGTATAATAGCACAGCACACTATGTATAATAACACAGCACACTATAAATAATAACACAGCACACTATGTATAATAACACAGCACACTATGTATAATAACACAGCACACTATGTATAATAACACAGCACACTATGTATAACACAGCACACTATGTATAATAACACAGTACACTATGTATAATAGCACAGCACACTATGTATAATAGCACAGCACACTATGTATAATAACACGGCACACTATGTATAATAGCACGGCACACTATGTATAATAACACAGCACACTATGTATAATAACACAGCACACTATGTATAATAGCACAGGCACAGCACACTATGTATAATAGCACAGCACACTATGTATAATAGCACAGCACACTATGTATAATAACACAGCACACTATGTATAATAATACAGCACACTATGTATAATAACACAGCACACTATGTATAATAGCACAGGACACTATGTATAATAGCACAGCACACTATGTATAATAACACAGCACACTATGTATAATAGCACAGGACACTATGTATAATAGCACAGGCACAGCACACTATGTATAATAACACAGGCACACTATGTATAATAGCACAGCACACTATGTATAATAACACAGCACACTATGTATAATAACACAGCACACTATGTATAATAACACAGCACACTATGTATAATAGCACAGCACACTATGTATAATAGCACATGACACTATGTATAATAGCACAGCACACTATGTATAATAGCACAGCACACTATGTATAATAGCACAGAACACTATGTATAATAGCACAGCACACTATGTATAATAACACAGCACACTATGTATAATAAACAGCACACTGTATAATAGCACAGCAAACTATGTATAATAGCACAGCACACTATGTATAATAACACAGCACACTGTATAATAGCACAGCACACTATGTATAATAGCACAGGCACAGCACACTATGTATAATAACACAGCACACTATGTATAATAGCACAGCACACTATGTATAATAGCACAGCACACTATGTATAATAGCACAGGCACAGCACACTATGTATAATAACACAGCACACTATGTATAATAACACAGCACACTGTATAATAGCACAGCACACTATGTATAATAACACAGCACACTATGTATAATAACACAGCACACTATGTATAATAGCACAGCACACTATGTATAATAGCACAGCACACTATGTATAATAACACAGCACACTATGTATAATAGCACAGCACACTATGTATAATAGCACAGCACACTATGTATAATAGCACAGCACACTATGGCCTAGATTTGGAGTTCGGCGGTAGCCGTGAAAACCAGCGTTAGAGGCTCCTAACGCGGGTTTCTTACGCACTCCGGTATTTAGAGTTTATTTACCGCCACTCAAAATACACCTAACGCTCACCTTTCTACCGCCACCTCAGACCCAGTAGTAAACATATACCGACAAAAAAAACATCCACGAATCACAAAACAAATATTACACAAAGTACACTTACACTCATACAAACACTACACTATCTTTATTTTTCATATTTATTTTGTTTTCGTTAAAATACAAAGGATTAAAGTTGCGAGATCTCGGGTGTTTGAAAAAAAACAACATAAATCCATTTTCCCATTGACTTACATGGACATACGGGAAAAGACCCTCATATACCTACATCTAACTAATAACATTATCACAA